>NC_141024.2:52252500-52417500 GCF_052040795.2 Danio rerio | reverse complement strand
ATGCATGTGCAAAGTAACTGAGTAGAAAGCATAGTAAATTATGCTTCCCCCCCTCCACTGTCTTAGACGAAACTGCGTTTGGAAGTATCGTATCCAGAGGTTTTTTCTTTTAGTGTTAAGACTAAGTAGGCCAGAGCACCTGTCTTGGCAACAGCAGGTGCTAGGTTCAAATCCAAACTGCACCTTTCCCTCAGATGATGGGAGAGTGGCTTTCTGATCTGAAACTCTTTCAATGGCCGATAGCATATGTTTGTCCTGATTTCCATTTTCCGAGCTGACTCTGGGTTTGGATGTAATGAAACTGGAGGTTCCAAAAAACACTTAACACATGATTTAGGATAGATTAAATAAAAATAAATTCATGCATTTTTTGCTTTGATCTTGAACAGAGGCCAGGTTACCGGTCAGGTTTGAGACATGATCATCCAGACTCTAAAAGACCACGTCCGTTTTGTCAGCATTTTCTGCATCCTGACATGCTGGTTTTTGTTGTGTATTATTTTTTTCTACTTCGATTTTTGTTATCAGGCAAATGTCTCTTACAGCGAGTTTTTGTGGCGCTGTGGCTTAGCTGGTCAAAGCGCCTGTCTCGTAAACAGGAGATCCTGGGTTCAAATCCCAGCAGTGCCTAATGTATGGGTGCCACGGTTGCTTTTTGTTAAGAGTAATGAGTGTTTATGCAGCGGGATGTTTAGCAGTCGGTTTCTTAACAAAACTCAAATCCTTAAGAACGCTGCTCGTTCAAGAGGGCTTTGGACGATGGCTTTATAAAGCATAGTGTGGTAATGCCTAACCAATTGGACTTTAATATTTCAAGTCCAGACATTGACACATGCAGCGCTACCGTTGTTAGTTTTTTTTTCTTTTTTCGAATTAAACAATTAGCCCCTTCCACAGTTGTTTGGCGCTGTGGCTTAGTTGGTCAAAGCGCCTGTCTAGTAAACAGGAGATCCTGGGTTCGAATCCCAGCAGTGCCTTGTTGACAGTTGGCCATTTGTTCATGGGCCAGAAAGTACTAAAAAGTGTTTTCTGTGCAACAGTGCTAGAAGCAGCAGAGCACCCAGGCTCTGTGGCGCAATGGATAGTGCATTGGACTTCTAGGCTGTGAGCTGAGCCGTTCAAAGGTTGTGGGTTCTAGTTCCACCAGAGTCGCAAGCTTGGCTCTTTATCTTCACTGACTTAAGGTGTGGTGCGTTTCTAACATTTTAGGCATCTGTCCATCCCGTTTTGCTTCTTTCTTTCATTGCGCAGTGCAGGCTCAGATACTAGGGGTACTCTACAATAAAGCCGATGACTAAATTGAGCTGTTTTAAATAAGGGAGATTAGAAAACAGTGTAGGGCCTAGTGGGCTTGAGGAATGACTCGAAGGCAACCTGTGGTTTTGGGGAAAAGTAACTGCCACCTATTGTTGAGATCACGCCTTTTAGATTTGTCGTACAAGAGCCTCTTTATGCATGTGCAAAGGAACTGAGTAGAAAGCATAGTAAATTTTGCTTTCCCCCCACTGTCTTAGATGAAACTGCGTTTGGAAGTATCGTATCCAGAGGTTTTTTCTTTTAGTGTTAAGACTAAGTTGGCCAGAGCACCTGTCTTGGGAACAGCAGGTGCTAGGTTCAAATCCAAACTGCACCTTTCCCTCAGATTATGGGAGAGTGGCTTTCTGATCTGAAACTCTTTCAATGGCCGATAGCATATGTTTGTCCTGATTTCCATTTTCCGAGCTGACGCTGGGTTTGGATGTAATGAAACTGGAGGTTCCAAAAAACACTTAACACATGATTAAGGATAGATTAAATAAAAATAAATTCACACATCTTGAACAGAGGCCAGGTTAACGGTCAGGTTTGAGACATGATCCTCCAGACTCTAAAAGACCATGTCCATCTTGTCTGCATTTTCTGCATCCTGACATGCTGGTTTTTGTTGTGTATTGTTTTTTCTCCTTTGATTTTTGTTATTGGGCAAATGTTTCTAACAGTGAATTTCTGTGGCGCTGTGGCTTAGCTGGTCAAAGAGCCTGTCTTGTAAGCCTGTCGTGTGCTTGTTTTATATAGCTTGCCGGATCGATTTATAAAATTGTATAGCTTTGAGGCGTAATGAATACTGTGACAAATAGAGTTAAACAACTTCTTTGCTTGCGATTTTTAGACTCAATGTGTATTTTTAGTCTCTGTGTGCAAAAACGTCCTGCCTTCTTTTCAGCTGTGGCTTAGTTGGTCAAAGCGTCTGTCTTGTTAACAGGAGATCCAGGGTTCAAATCCCAGCAGTGCCTAATGTACAGGTGCCAGGGTGGTTTTTGTTAAGAGTGCATGCAGCGCTACAGTTGTTAGTTATTTTTCTTTTTTCAATTAAAAAATGAGCCCCTGTCAAGGTCGTTTGACGCTGTAGCTTAGTTGGTCAAAGTGCCTGTCTTGTAAACAGGAGACCCTGGAATGAAGTTCCAGCAAAAGTGACTATCAGCTATTGTTGAGATCAAGCCTTTTGGATTTGTTGTACAAGAGCCTCTTTATGCACACACATACACACACACACACACGTGATATGGCTGAAAAAAATGTAAACAGGGATTTTGACAAATTATTGACTATTATGAGATTTTAAATACAGTATGTCGAGACCAGTTGTAATTTCCATATGTTGCCATATATCATGCCATATATCAGCTTTCTATATGGGGAATTGCAGTGAGAAAAAAATGACAGTAAACCTACATTATGATGGAATGAGAATTAGCCACTAAATCAAAAAGTTACGAATTGCCATGAGATTGCGTTGGAATAAACTTAGTTTAGTGTATCCACTGTCTGTACTGTTCCCTCTACACTTATGTATAAACCATTATGAAACCTGTATCATATATTTTAAACAAAAATGACTGTAAAAGATTGTTTATTGTAACAATGTGCATCTTGTGTGCTGGTGATCTAAAGTTTGTTCCTGTAGTATTTGTATGATAACAGGATTATGTGAACCAATGATCCTTCAAATGCAAGACTTCTTAAAGGAAATAAATGCAGCATGCAGAGTATTGAACACTGGAGAGTCTGTGTTTAAAGTAGTGAATGTTTCGAGTTTTGAAAATTGATAACAGGGTTCTGAAATTTGTGGCAAAACAAATGAAAAAAAACTGTAATCTGGGGTTGCCACAGTGGAATGAACCACCAACTTATCCAGCGTATGTTTTACATAGCAGATGCCCTTCCAACAACAACCCATCACTGGGAAGCACACTCACTTATTCAGAGACTCATACACTACAGTCAATTTTATCATGCTCAATTCACCTGTACTTCTTGCTGTGAGATAAGGTGCAACCCACTAGCATCACCCATTAGCAGGGCTCGAAATTAACCTTTTTGCTTGGTAGCACCGGTACTCATAACTTTAAAAATGTAGGCGCATCAGCAAAAATGTAGTCGCACCCACCAATTATAAGCATCATTACTACAAGTTTTATACAAACATATTAATTGCATTTGAAATCAACAGTATAAATGCAAGCGTGAGGAAAATATGTCTCGTCCCATCATCTCAAGAAAATACATTTTATAACATAACTGAGTGTCCAAAAGATACACAGAGCGCCCACCGGCCCTGCACGCACTGCTTGACATGAATAAATCTGTTAACGATATAACTGTGCTGTTCTCACGGGTGCTGTCTGATACTGCACTGATGCTTTTAACATGTACTGCACCTTATTATATGCATACGTCATGTTAATAGCAATACCGGTCTTTTCATGAGTAGCGATATTGGTTTAAACAGTGTAGGCCCGTTTGCGATGTCCGTTTAACTGAGTGATTGACAGCTGATATTTCAGTGCTAGAGCAGTGGGCCAATAAGAAGAGCGCGAAGGCGGGGCAAGGATTACGGACTTGGCTTTGTTTACTGCAGCAAGTTGACATGACAACTGTTTTAAACCATTCCTGAGCGCTGCGTTTCCCGTTTCAAGCACAGAGATGCATTCAGCATGAATGTCTCCCGAATTCGCGCATGTGGTGAACATTTTGCAAAGTAAAACTGTCGCACACAACACATTCTTGCACTTGCACAAATGCTCCCAAATTTATTTTGAGGTCGCATAGATAAAATTTCGGGCACATATGTGAGCAAAATGGTCGCAATTTCGAGCCCTGCCATACTAGTGTCTTTTTTCATGTTACTTGTGCTTATTTTTCAGATATCTTTTAAATTAAATACTTGTGCTATTAATTAAATACTAGAGTTTTCAAAATATACAAGTGCTTACTCATTAGACACTGGTTTATTTTATTAGATACTAGTACTTATTCATTAGATAGTACTTATTAAATATATAGTTTTTATTTATTAGATACTAGTACTAATTTTAATAGTTACTAGTAACTATTCTGTTGTTTAGGTCTTGTTTTTGGTCTAAAACATTAGACTATGTTTACACAAAGATGGGGTAGACTCCACACTACAGGACAGGTTTCAACACACAGACTGGGGTATGTTTGCTTCCCAGGCCACACATGGCTTTCACACAGACATTGACAGTTACACTTCCTCTGTTCTGGAATATATCAACACCACCATAGACAGTGTTACAACCCAGAAACAGATCACTACATACCCGAATCAGAAGCCATGAATAAACAAGGAGGTGCTCCTCCTGCTGAAAGCACGCAACACTGCCTTCAGATCAGGCGATGCACAGGCCTACAGCACTTCCAGGGCTAATCTGACGAGGGGCATCAAAAAGGCCAAGCACTGTTACAAGCTAAAGCTAGAGGAGCACTTTTCCAACTCTGATCCTTGGCGCACGTGGCAGGGCATCCAGGCCATCACCAACTACACACCCAGCCAGTCCACACCCACAGACGTCTCCTTCCTGAACGAGCTAAATGACTTTTATGCCTGCTTTGAAAGAGACAATAAAAAACCCTACATCAGGATCACTTCCTCCACCGACCACTCACCTATCACACTCACCTCCTCAGAAGTACACAACGCACTGAGTCGGATCAATGTGCGTAAGGCTGCTGGACCAGACGGTATTCCTGGGCAAGTCTTCAAAGCATGTGCAGAACAGCTCGCTGGGGTATTCACAGACATTTTCAACCTGTCGCTTAACCTAGCAGCTGTGCCAACATGGTTTAAAACCACCTCTATTGTGCCAGTGCCCAAACACTCCAGCCCAACATGCCTGAATGACTACCGCCCTGTAGTACTCACACCCATCATCATGAAGTGCTTCGAGCGGTTGGTCCTGGCACATCTAAAAGACTCTTGAAGTGGATTTTATACTCTTTAAAGTGTGAAGTTAATCTATATATTCAAATTATATGTGTATAATCTGCTTGTAGATTTACCTACCATTAAAACAATTAAAGTGTTATGTAAGGGGAAAGGGCCTGAGGAAACCACTAAGGGTCACGAGAAGTGGATGAGAAGAGAGCGGGAGAAAGCCTGAGTAAGCAACTAAGGTGTCTCAGGAAATGGATAAGAATAGAGCAACACATGTGTAAACAAAGACGTATAGATGGATAAGATATATAGTTACCAGGTTTGGGTCAGGGGTTAACCTAGGTGGAATTTGTGTGACATATGTAGAAATAAGGGAAAAACTGATGACAGAGGTGGAATTTGGGGTCAAGGGTTAAAGTAGGAGGGATCTTGTGTAACATATGGAGAACAAAGAAAAAAACTGGTGTAGAAGACTATTTAAACAGGCTATAATTTGAGTGAGACAGAATTTTTCAGACAGAGATGCTACTGGGGGTCTCCTGAAAGTTCTCCTTTGTTGTCGACAATAAAGTATATTCTTCTGATATTCATAACCTCCAGACTGAGTTTGATTTAGTAAGAGAAAAACCAAGAAAATCACTACATTTGGCGTCCCTCTGGGTGGGCTGGAAAGGAGCAGGACTGGTGTTACTGTGCATGCTGGACTGGAGAGAAAACACAAATATGTGGCCACAATAAAAAACGGTAAGCGACTTTTTGCTTATTAGTTTGTGTTTTTTCTGTCAGGACCTGCTTGTACAGGTAAATACACTTGAACTGTTTCTCCAGCTTTAAAGAATTAAAAGTAAATGTAAAAAAGATATTAAAGAAAAAAGGGGTTTTGAATAACAGAAGAAAAAGAGTAATTTGCATGCAAATGATCTGTGTTTTCCTAAGAGGGCCTTGATGGATAGGATAAACATTAACTAGTAACTGTTACTCAGATTTGGGAAATTATTAATGATATAAGATATGCATAGAGCATTTATAGGTTTTAAGAGAGAGTCTTCAATGTGTGGTGACAGTTAAGAGATTAAAGCAGAGTAAGGTATGCAAATGATCTGTGTTTTCCTAAGTGGGCCTTGATGGATAGGATAAACATTAACTAGTAACTGTTACCCAGATTTGGGAAATTAATAATGATGTAAGAAATGCATAGAGCATTTATAAGTTTTAAGAGAGAGTCCTTAATGTGTGGTAACAGTTAAGAGATTAAAGCAGATTAAAGTAGAGAGATGCGCGCTAAGACCTACGATACCGCTTTGTTTGAGGAGATAAACAAAGGGCTGCATGGGTAGGCGAAAGCCTGTGGTTACCGCTCTAAGGTTAGAGGGCTGCTCGGACAGGTCACTCAAGAGGAGTGTAGTGTAGAGTATTTATTTAATTGAAGTTTTTGTGTATTTGCTGCTTCAGATTGTGGCAAAATAGTCCACATTGGTGGGCAGAGAAGACTGCCTTCCTCCTCCTTGAATGGAATGAGGATGGGGGATGCAGCTCCTGTTACACTGAGTGGAGGAGAGGAGTGAATGAGAAGAGGAAAAGTAATAAGATTAGAAGTGTGAATGTGTTTAAAAGTATGTTTTCAATAAGGAGTAGGTTAAAATAATGATTATAGTATATTATAATATAAAAGGAGGGCTGCATATGTGTGGTGTGATTTAAAGAACAATAGGAATAGTGATTGATGCAGTTTAAGAGAAGAGATTATGATATAAAGAGAGGAGTCTCTTAAATCAAAACTAATGGAACATGTTGCATTTGAAAGACACAGAGTAAAAAGCAGAAGAATATAATAGTTAAACATTTTTCTGAAATTATCTTTGTGTTTTAAGTTTGAATATGTTAAAAAAAGAACAATAGGCAGAGTAAACTTAAACTCCTGACATAGCAATGAGTGAAAGACAGTCTGCTCCAGGATGGGGGTAAGAGAGAGATTTATGGTGTCCATGTGTGAACAATAGAGTGCCTATTTACAGCACTAGGGAAACAGAGAAGAGGAGAGTTAATGAGAGGAGATCAAACTATAGATAAAATAATGACATAGACTTTAACATAATTTGGATAGAATATAAGTTATTAATGAATAGACAAATTATAAAGTAGTATAGTAAGATAAATGAAATGAGAAAGTACTAATAATAGAGTTATATTATATAGAAAAGAGTTTGAAACTTTACTAATGAAAAAGAATAAATGAAGCCATAGTGATCAATATATATAGAGACAAAGAAAGTATGGAGTAAAAGAATGTATTAAATAAACAAATAGATTTACTAAATAAATATGAATGAATAACATATAAGTTAGGTCTTTGATTGAGAATAAAATAGAAAAAAAATAAGTTCACTGTTTCATAGATAAAATTAGATGTTTAAAATATGCTTACAATATAGGTACAGTGAACAGATAAGATAAAAAATAAAAAAGCAGTAACATTTTGAAGAAAGAATTAACTTTAGAGAATTTGATTGGATTTAAGGGAAAAAATGTTTTGTCATCTTTCTCAAAGTCAGCTATATCATTTATTTGTAGTAAAGTACAGTGATTCAGATGAAAATCATAGAAGCTAGGTAAATGTTAAAGAATGTTTTAGAGTGAGTTTAAAAGATTAATACATGTAAAAGTTTATGCAGTAAGAAGCTAAATTGATAATTATGCATTGCACTTCAAAAATGAAAAATGCTTTTAGTAAATAAATAGGTGAATTTAATTAATAATATGAACCCTGAGCTATAGCAGTAATGATTTTGAATGGTTATATCAGATATTGGGCCACCATGTAATACTACTGAATTAAAACAAGTATGGAAAAACAGATATGGAAATAAAAAATGCAATACTAAAATACGTGGCAGAGAAAATAAAAGATAAGATAATGACAAATGGCAAACAGAAGAAACATTTAATGCAAGCAGTGAGAAAATAGAAACTGAGTATGGAAAATGTTAGGGAAAGTAAAATTCGATGTAAAAATGACTGGTTAGTAAAGGAACACTAGCATAGATGAGGAGAAATGTAAAGTAAAGCATAATATGGAGCTAAAGAAAATAATTAGAATAACACTAAAGAAATAGAAAATTAAACATATTTACATATGATAAAATGATTATGAATTAGAGAAAAATAAACTGTTAAAACCGTAAAGAGGAAAAATAGATGAGAGGAGTCTCCATTTGATGGAAAAAAATGGGAAAGAAGGAAAGACTTTTATAGGTCATGAGCTAAATTCCAAATATTAATTAAGAGGACAAAGGGATGGACTTTGGGGGACTGTGGTCTCTTATCTACTAGACATCTCTGAGTGCACTGGCAAATGGAAAAGGTGTTTGAAAAACACAATGGACAAACTGTTGGCTGTGGACATTTGTGAAAGCAGTGAGGCAGACACTGCATGCCCAGGAATTACTGAGGACTGGAAAGGCTATTTATGTTCAGAGACACTAAAAAGAGGCAAACAAGCTAATGATGAACTGATCAAAGAGAAAAAGCGCTCCACCAGAACTTTACATCAGCTCAACAAAAGAAAAGAAGCCAGCACTAAGAGAGAAGGGGGAAACACTGTGCCCTGATATGGACACCACAGAAAAGACTACACCAATCTATGAACCAGTTGTCTTCTCAGGGTGTGAGGAGGGGGAGTCTGGCAGTCCATCTCAAAGCAGTCGACCTATAGTCCAAATTGAGTACAATGTGACCACTCAGAGGGCAAAAATAAGAGCAAAAGTGTAGCTACCCATTCTTGTATCAAATCAGACTCCTGTCAATATGATAAAAAGAAAAGTATCATGTAAACTGTAAGAAAAGTCTTAGATGATAATGTACGATGAAACTTTAAATGTGTAATGTTGAAATGATAAATTATGAAGAATGTTAAATTATTTTGGTTCATTTTCATAGGTTAATTCAGAGATTATTGAACATAGGAGGACAAATTATAATGCACGGTGGTGACTAATAAAAGAAAAAGAGACAGCTTTTATAACACAAAAAATAATTTGGGTTAGAAGTTGATGGAATTAAATATTTAAGTTAAAAATTAGGGAAAACTTATTTTGAGTAAACTAAACCAAGATTTGAGAGAAAAATTATGTCAGAGATTAAGACAGAAAAGTGATTTATATTTGAAGGGAATGAAAAAAAAAAGTGAAATGAACTCACAGTACTGAATAGGTCAAAAAAGAACAATTCTAAATGTACTAAAAGAATATTTGAAAGAGAAAAGTGTTTAAAAACAGAAAATAGGTTGTTTTACATATGTGAAGAAATAATTAAAAGCAAAAAGGATTAAGGACTAAAGATGAATAATCAGATCAGATAGAGAGGAACCTATAAAGAAATCCAGTGATTTTTCAGTCAACTGGTAGAAAATTACAACAAAAAATGTATGTACAAACAGTGTGATGTGAAAGCAGGAAGGAATTGGAGCTGAAAATGCTGAAAAGTGAAAAATGCTAATTAATATAAAATGCAAAATAAATAGCTCAGAAATAAGAAATTACTTAGGTGTCAAGTTTTAATAATGATTAACAGTTCAGGACATTAAGGGAAAACAAAATTAGCCAGCATAGGGAGGATTAATAAAAAATTAAACCAGATGCAGGTCTGTTATATGCTGGAATAGGCATTGTTGAAACTTTTGAGAACATAGCAATATTAGAAACATTTAAATATGTTATGGCATTTCTAATTTGGTTGTGATTGTGTAGGTAACTAATAAAATGGATTTTATTTTAATTTGATTAAAATTTAATTTTTGATGATGGCATTAGTCAAAACAGGCAAAACTAGATGTTGTAAAATTTATGATTTAAGAACAGTCAGTGATAGAGAATTTCTTAGCAGAGGTCCTAACACGCACTGTACTTAAATTTTTTGTTTAGATGCCAAATATTTTAAAGTAATTGATTTCTGTTCAGTTAATTATCAGAGGAGGGTAGACACTTGGTTACACTTAAGGTAAAAAAGACGTGTAGAATTTAGTTATCTGCAGGTACATCTAGTTCAAGCTAAGTAAAAGACATAAATAACATTTTTTAGGGATGACAGGTTTAGTGTTAACAAGATTCTGTATCTAGTCCAGATGCAATAATAACTGATAAGCTGATAAATAAGAAATTGATTTGACATTAAAGAAAATAGGGTAGCAGGTCTAACACTAGTATAGAGTCACAACCTCAATTAGATGATAGTGGAAATTAAACAACATACTAGTATCTATGAACAATATATGTAGCATTAGAGGTGAACAAAAAAGACAAATAAGATTTATGTAATACATACAAAGAACAGATTGTTGAGGCAACAGCATTTTAATAGATTGGCATTTGAGATGTACATGGTTTGAATCAAGGGTGAAATGGTAAAGAAAATTGAGCACCAAGGATAATGATCGCCTTTTTGAATGCAGTGATTAGTGAATTGTTGTCCACATGTGACATTTGTGCAAAGTAGAATGTGAGTAAAAGATCAGCAATAGGCTTAAGGGGATATTCAAGAACTTGATTGTGGATGTTGTGAAATGATAAAATTAGCTTAGGGCAAGAGATACAAACTTTTGGGCATGACAGTTTTGGTAGATGAGTGAAGGTAATTCCATCAGCAGAACAGGGAAGAAGGAACAGTTATTACATTTAAGACAAGAGAAGTCTCAGATTTGGAATAACCTCTGAAGAAAGTTCAAATAATGTGTCTGCATTTAAAAACAAATTAAAGTAATTAAAGTCAATTAAAGTGAATAAAGGTAATTAAGTAGATAAATAAGTGGATATATAATTCAGTGAATAGATAAATAAATGAATTGATAAAGTATTGGAAATAAAGAAAATTGAGAAATTACACATAATTGTAAGGAATGATTGAAAGAGCTAAAGATGATTCATCAAGGCCTAGTTTAACAAACTATGTTAAAATGATAAACTCAACTGGATTGATTTGTTACCTTTTGCATTAATAAGTGATTGCATGAAAACTGACAGAAACAAGCAACTAACATTGCATGAAATACTATTGGGTCGACCCTTGCATGTAATCTTGTATTTAACCTTGTGGAATGTTTGGAGAACATTTCTAATGCATTGGAAAGAAGTTTGGTCTTTTATGAGGAAACTAACTGTCATGTGCAAAGCGATATCTGTACAGGAAACCAAAAAAGACCAGAAGCAGGAGATTAATCCGGTGATCGAGTATATCTGAGGTGTTCTGGAGAGAGTGGAGTGTAATCAGGAGAAATGGACCTTATGCCAAGGTTACCAAAGGGGGATGCCATCAACTGGATACCATCGGGACCACAGCACAAGACAGCCAAAGGAAAAAGCTCCAACAAGAGAAAGTTAACGGGAAACAGAGGAGGCAGAAAATCCCAAAGCTCAAACCAACGAATTGCAAAGTGTGGCAGAAGCAGTTCATCAGAACAGTTAAAAGAGTAATTCTGATTATATACCTGAGTGAGAAATACAGAAGGTGCCACAAATTCAAGTGATGATAATCACTACAACTTCAGGTTATAGACTCTCAACATAAAGTCTCTATCAACACTTTTAAGGCCAGAACGAAAAAAGAATGCTCGCAAGTATGTGCCAGATTTAGATTCAAAAAGATGAACTAGTGCTAAAAATTTTTATAGTTTAGAAGAAGAGGATGATGAAGAGGATCCATGCCTTGGGTGTTAAGTGCTAGACAACCTCTACCCCAAAACGGCGGCTCTCTACAATACGCAAAGTATCTGGGCTGAAGATCAACGTACTCTACGGATTATGTGTGTGGATGTTAGATTAGAATATTATGTTATGACCATATATTATGAAATTGTGCATGTGGATTTTTATTTTTTGTAGTGTTTTAGTTTTATTCTTTACTGTATGTTAGATAATCATGACCCCCAGAAGCAAATGTATAACCATTTGTATGCTTAAAATATTACTTTTTATGATAACAAAATAGAATCAAGTCTTTTACTATGTTCTTGTCAAATCAGGACATAGATGTTTGGTTTGATTCTATTCCAAAGTGCAATTACATGATCTGGTCATTTGTAATAATACTGTGACATATATTTGTCATTAGGTAATATGGCTAAGGGCTAGATCATGGAGTTGCACTATGGGCCAAAAGCAAGAAGATTAAGACTTGAAGTCTTAAGAGGAGGGATTATATGAAGTGGATTTTATACTCTTTAAAGTGTGAAGTTAATATATGTATTCAAATTGTATGTGTATAATCTGCTTGTAGACTTGCATACCCATTAGAAGAATTACCATATCACAAGAAATGGATAAGTTATATAGTTACCAGGTTTGGGTCAGGGGTTAACCTAGGTGGAAATTGAGGTCAGCGGTTAACCTAAGTGGAATTTGTGTGATATATGTAGAACTAAGACAAAAACAGATGACAGGGATGGAATTTGGGGTCAAGGGTTAAACTAGGAGGGATCTTGTGTAATATATGGAGAACAAAGGAAAACAACGGATGTAAAAGGGTATTTAAGTAAGGCCAGAAGATGAGTGAGTTAGAATTTTTCAGACAGAGATGCTACTGGGGGTCTCCTGAAAGTTCTCCTTTGTTGTTGACAATAAAGTATATTCTTCTGATATTCATAACCTCCTGACTGAGTTTGATTTAGTAAGAGAAAAACCAAGACACCACTACATTAACAGCCGAACGCGCTAACCAACTGCGCCACAGAGACTTAGGGAAAGATCACCTACAGTGGTAGAAAGGCGTAACTTTGTCTCAAAAGGTCTGCTATATGAACCCTAATGTAAGTTTGTTGAGAGAGAGAGAAAATTAAGAGGAACGCCCAACGTGGGGCTCGAACCCACGACCCTGAGATTAAGAGTCTCATGCTCTACCGACTGAGCTAGCCGGGCTAATGAGAAGCTCTTTCAAGAGCTAGACACCGTTTACAGTAATACCTTCCCTACCTGTGACAATCTTCTGCTAAATCCTGATTTCATCTTGTAACGCTGGACAGAATGTGGCCCTGGATATATGCCCAGTGCACGTGTTAGCATTTGCAAGGCAGCAAAATGCCTAATTCGTCCCTGGGTGGGCTTGAACCACCAACCTATCAGTTAACAGCCAACGCGCTAACCTATTGTGCCACAGAGACCTGGGGAAAGGTCAACGACAGTTGTGAAAGGCGGAACTTTGTCTCAAAAGGTCTGCTATATGAACCCTAATGTAAGTTTGCTGAGAGAGAGAGAGAAAAAAGTAACAGGAACACCAAACGTGGGGCTCGAACCCACAACCCTGTGATTAAGAGTCTCATGCTCTACCGATAAGCTAACCGGGCTGATGTGGAGCTCTTTCAAGAGCTAGACACTGTTTTCGGTAATACCTTCCCTACCCGTGTCAATTTTCTGCTAAATCCTGATTTCATCTTGTAAAGCTGGACAGAATGTGGCCCAGGATACATGCCCAGTGCACGTGTTAGCAGTTGCAAGGCAGCAAAATGCCTAATTCATCCCTGGGTGTGCTTGAACCACCAACCTTTCAGTTAACAGCCGAAAGCACTAACTGATTGTGCCACAGAGACTTAGTAAGAGGTCACCTACAGTGGTAGAAAGGCAGAACTTTGTTTCAAAAGGTGTGCTACATAAACCCTAATGAAAGTTTGCTGAGAGAGAGAGGCAACAGAAACACTCAACGTGGGGCTCGAGCCCACGACCTTGAGATTAAGAGTCTCAAGCTTTACCGACTAAACTAGCCGAGCTGATGAGGAGCCCTTTCAAGAGCTAGACACCGTTTACAGAAATACCTTCCCTACCTGTGACAATCTTCTGCTAAATCCTGATTTCATCTTGTAAAGCTGGACAGAATGTGGCCCAGGATATATGCCCAGTGCACGTGTTAGCAGTTGCAAGGCAGCAAAATGCCTAATTCATCCCTGGGTGTGCTTGAACCACCAACCTTTCAGTTAACAGCCGAAAGCACTAACTGATTGCGCCACAGAGACTTAGTGAAACATCACCTACAGTGGTAGAAAGGCAGAACTTTGTCTCAAAAGGTCTGCTATATGAACCCTAATGTAAGTTTGTTGAGAGAGAGAGAAAAGTAACAGGAACGCCCAACATGGGGCTCGAACCCACGACCCTGAGATTAAGAGTCTCATGCTCTACCGACTGAGCTAGCCGGGCTGATGAGAAGCTCTTTCAAGAGCTAGACACCGTTTACAGTAATACCTTCCCCACCTGTGACAATGTTCTGCTAAATCCTGATTTCATCTTGTAATGCTGGACAGAATGTGGCCCTGGATATATGCCCAGTGCACGTGTTAGCAGTTGCAAGGCAGCAAAATGCCTAATTCGTCCCTGGGTGGGCTTGAACCACCAACCTTTCAGTTAACAGCCGAACGCGCTAACCAATTGCGCCACAGAGACTTAGTGAAAGACCACCTACAGTGGTAGAAAGGCGTAACTTTGTCTCAAAAGGTCTGCTATATGAACCGTAATGTAAGTTTGTTGAGAGAGAGAGAAAAGTAAGAGGAACACCGAACGTGGGGCTCGAACCCACGACCCTGAGATTAAGAGTCTCATGCGCTACCGACTGAGCTAGCCGGGCTGATGAGATGCTCTTTCAAGAGCTAGACGCCGTTTATAGTAATACCTTCCCTACCTGTGACAATCTTCTGCTAAATCCTGATTTCATCTTGTAACGCTGGACAGAATGTGGCCCTGGATATATGCCCAGTGCACGTGTTAGCAGTTGCAAGGCAGCAAAATGCCTAATTCGTCCCTGGGTGGGCTTGAACCACCAACCTTTCAGTTAACAGCCGAACACGCTAACCAATTGCGCCACAGAGACTTAGGGAAAAATCACCTACAGTGGTAGAAAGGCGTAACTTTGTCTCAAAAGGTCTGCTATATGAACCGTAATGTAAGTTTGTTGAGAGAGAGAGAAAAGTAACAGGAACGCCCAACGTGGGGCTCGAATCCACGACCCTGAGATTAAGAGTCTCATGCTCTACCAACTAAACTAGCCGAGCTGATGAGGAGCCCTTTCAAGAGCTAGACACCCTTTACAGTAATACCTTCCCTACCCGTGACAATCTTCTGCTAAATCCTGATTTCATCTTGTAAAGCTGGACAGAATGTGGCCCAGGATATATGCCCAGTGCACGTGTTAGCAGTTGCAAGGCAGCAAAATGCCTAATTCATCCCTGGGTGTGCTTTAACCACCAACCTTTCAGTTAACAGCCGAAAGCACTAACTGATTGTGCCACAGAGACTTAGTAAGAGGTCACCTACAGTGGTAGAAAGGCAGAACTTTGTTTCAAAAGGTGTGCTACATAAACCCTAATGAAAGTTTGCTGAGAGAGAGAGAGAAAAAAGTAATAGGAACACCCAACGTGGGGCTCGAATCCACGACCCTGAGATTAAGAGTCTCATGCTCTACCAACTAAACTAGCCGAGCTGATGAGGAGCCCTTTCAAGAGCTAGACACCCTTTACAGTTATCCCTTCCCTACCCGTGACAATCTTCTGCTAATTCCTGATTTCATCTTGTAACGCTGAACATAATGTGGCCCAGGATATATGCCCAGCCACGGTTTAGAAGTTGCAAGGCAGCAAAATGCCTAATTCATCCCTGGGTGGGCTTGAACCACCAGCCTTTCAGTTAACAGCCGAAAGCACTAACTGATTGCGCCACAGAGACTTAGGGGAAGATCACCTACAGTGGTAGAAAGGCGTAACTTTGTCTCAAAAGGTCTGCTATATGAACCCTAAAGTAAGTTTGTTGAGAGAGAGAGAAAAGTAAGAGGAACACCCAACGTGGGGCTCGAACTTACGACCCTGAGATTAAGAGTCTCATGCGCTACCGACTGAGCTAGCCGGGCTGATGTGATGCTCTTTCAAGAGCTAGACACTTTTTACAGTAATACCTTCCCTACCTGTGACAATCTTCTGCTAAATCCTGATTTCATCTTGTAACGCTGGACAGAATGTGGCCCTGGATATATGCCCAGTGCACGTGTTAGCATTTGCAAGGCAGCAAAATGCCTTATTCGTCCCTGGGTGGGCTTGAACCACCAACCTATCAGTTAACAGCCAAACGCGCTAACCTATTGTGCCACAGAGACCTGGGGAAAGGTCAACGACAGTTGTGAAAGGCGGAACTTTGTCTCAAAAGGTCTGCTATATGAACCCTAATGTAAGTTTGCTGAGAGAGAGAGAGAAAAAAGTAACAGGAACACCAAACGTGGGGCTCGAGCCCACAACCCTGAGATTAAGAGTCTCATGCTCTACCGAATGAGCTAACCAGGCTGATGTGGAGCTCTTTCAAGAGCTAGACACTGTTTTCAGTAATACCTTCCCTACCCGTGACAATCTTCTGCTAAATCCTGATTTCATCTTGTAAAGCTGGACAGAATGTGGCCCAGGATATATGCCCAGTGCACGTGTTAGCAGTTGCAAGGCAGCAAAATGCCTAATTCATCCCTGGGTGTGCTTGAACCACCAACCTTTCAGTTAACAGCCGAAAGCACTAACTGATTGTGCCACAGAGACTTAGTAAGACGTCACCTACAGTGTTAGAAAGGCAGAACTTTGTTTCAAAAGGTGTGCTACATAAACCCTAATGAAAGTTTGCTGAGAGAGAGAGGCAACAGAAACACTCAACGTGGGGCTCGAGCCCACGACCTTGAGATTAAGAGTCTCATGCTTTACCGACTAAACTAGCCGAGCTGATGAGGAGCCCTTTCAAGAGCTAGACACCGTTTACAGTAATACCTTCCCTACCTGTGACAATCTTCTGCTAAATCCTGATTTCATCTTGTAAAGCTGGACAGAATGTGGCCCAGGATATATGCCCAGTGCACGTGTTAGCAGTTGCAAGGCAGCAAAATGCCTAATTCATCCCTGGGTGTGCTTGAACCACCAACCTTTCAGTTAACAGCCGAAAGCACTAACTGATTGCGCCACAGAGACTTAGCGAAAGATCACCTACAGTGGTAGAAAGGCAGAACTTTGTCTCAAAAGGTCTGCTATTTGAACCCTAATGTAAGTTTGTTGAGAGAGAGAGAAAAGTAAGAGGAACGCCCAACGTGGGGCTCGAGCCCACGACCCTGAGATTAAGAGTCTCATGCTCTACCGACTGAGCTAGCCAGGCTGATGAGAAGCTCTTTCAAGAGCTAGATGCCGTTTACAGTAATACCTTCCCTACCTGTGACAATGTTCTGCTAAATCCTGATTTCATCTTGTAATGCTGGACAGAATGTGGCCCAGAATATATGCCCAGTGCACGTGTTAGCAGTTGCAAGGCAGCAAAATGCCTAATTCGTCCCTGGGTGGGCTTGAACCACCAACCTTTCAGTTAACAGCCGAAAGCACTAACTGATTGCGCCACAGAGACTTAGCAAAAGATCACCTACAGTGGTAGAAAGGCGTAACTTTGTCTCAAAAGGTCTGCTATATGAACCCTAATGTAAGTTTGTTGAGAGAGAGAGAAAAGTAAGAGGAACGCCCGACGTGGGGCTCGAACCCACGACCCTGAGATTAAGAGTCTCATGCTCTACCGACTGAGCTAGCCGGGCTGATGAGAACCTCTTTCAAGAGCTAGACACCGTTTACAGTAATACCTTCCCTACCTGTGACAATGTTCTGCTAAATCCTGATTTCATCTTGTAATGCTTGACAGAATGTGGCCCTGGATATATGCCCAGTGCACGTGTTAGCAGTTGCAAGGCAGCAAAATGCCTAATTCGTCCCTGGGTGGGCTTGAACCACCAACCTTTCAGTTAACAGCCGAACGCGCTAACCAATTGCGCCACAGAGACTTAGGGAAAGATCACCTACAGTGGTAGAAAGGCGTAACTTTGTCTCAAAAGGTCTGCTATATGAACCCTAATGTAAGTTTGTTGAGAGAGAGAGAAAAGTAAGAGGAACACCCAACGTGTGGGTCGAACCTACAACCCTGAGATTAAGAGTCTCATGCTCTACCGACTGAGCTAGCCGGGCTGATGAGATGCTCTTTCAAGAGCTAGACAACGTTTACAGTAATACCTTCCCTACCTGTGACAATCTTCTGCTAAATCCTGATTTCATCTTGTAATGCTGGACAGAATGTGGCCCTGGATATATGCCCAGTGCACGTGTTAGCAGTTGCAAGGCAGCAAAATGCCTAATTCATCCCTGGGTGGGCTTGAACCACCAACCTATCAGTTAACAGCCAAACACGCTAACCTATTGTGCCTCAGAGACTTGGGGAAAGGTCAACGACAGTGGTGAAAGGCGGAACTTTGTCTCAAAAGGTCTGCTATATGAACCCTAATGTAAGTTTGCTGAGAGAGAGAAAAAAGTAACAGGAACACCAAGCGTTGGGCTCGAACCCACAACCCTGAGATTAAGAGTCTCATGCTCTACCGAATGAGCTAACCGGGCTGATGTGGAGCACTTTCAAGAGCTAGACACTGTTTTCAGTAATACCTTCCCTACCCGTGACAATCTTCTGCTAAATCCTGATTTCATCTTGTAAAGCTGGACAGAATGTGGCCCAGGATATATGCCCAGTGCACGTGTTAGTAGTTGCAAGGCAGCAAAATGCCTAATTCATCCCTGGGTGTGCTTGAACCACCAACCTTTCAGTTAACAGCCGAAAGCACTAACTGATTGTGCCACAGAGACTTAGTAAGAGGTCACCTACAGTGGTAGAAAGGCAGAACTTTGTTTCAAAAGGTGTGCTACATAAACCCTAATGAAAGTTTGCTGAGAGAGAGAGGCAACAGAAACACTCAACGTGGGGCTCAAGCCCACGACCTTGAGATTAAGAGTCTCATGCTTTACCGACTAAACTAGCCGAGCTGATGAGGAGCCCTTTCAAGAGCTAGACACCGTTTACAGTAATACCTTCCCTACCTGTGACAATCTTCTGCTAAATCCTGATTTCATCTTGTAAAGCTGGACAGAATGTGGCCCAGGATATATGCCCAGTGCACGTGTTAGCAGTTGCAAGGCAGCAAAATGCCTAATTCATCCCTGGGTGTGCTTGAACCACCAACCTTTCAGTTAACAGCTGAAAGCACTAACTGATTGCACCACAGAGACTTAGTGAAAGATCACCTACAGTGGTAGAAAGGCAGAACTTTGTCTCAAAAGGTCTGCTATATGAACCCTAATGTAAGTTTGTTGAGAGAGAGAGAAAAGTAAGAGGAACGCCCAACGTGGGGCTCGAACCCACGACCCTGAGATTAAGAGTCTCATGCTTTACCGACTGAGCTAGCCAGGCTGATGAGAAGCTCTTTCAAGAGCTAGACACCGTTTACAGTAATACCTTCCCTACCTGTGACAATCTTCTGCTAAATCCTGATTTCATCTTGTAATGCTGGACAGAATGTGGCCCTGGATATATGCCCAGTGCACGTGTTAGCAGTTGCAAGGCAGCAAAATGCCTAATTCATCCCTGGGTGTGCTTGAACCACCAACCTTTCAGTTAACAGCCGAAAGCACTAACTGATTGTGCCACAGAGACTAAAGGCTGATTTATACTTCTGCGTCAAACACCGGCGTATGCTACGGCGCTGACGCATAGCCCATCGCCGTGGCCGTCGCCGTCACTGACGTGCACCTCTCAAAAATTGTAACTACACGTCGCAACAACGCGTAGCGCAAGCTCTGTGATTGGTCGGCTTGCTAGCGCCGACGAGTCTGGGCGGGACCGAGAGCCGCGCGAATGGCACGAGCAATTGTTTACAAGTGTGGAGTCCCGTGAAGGAGCTCCGGATGGAAAGTTTTGTTCTTTGTTTACCTCATGGTTAAAGTTGTTGCACGTCCGCTGGTTCCTGCCTCAAAATGAGCGAGTTTGAGTCACTTGTACATCCAGGAAGTGTTCAGAATAGCAAAACAGAAGCGAAGAAACTCGACACAGAGGAACATTTACACCTCACTGCCCACTAGCGTTTCGGAAGTGTTAATGCAGACCAACGGAGACAGCGCGCAGAAGTATAAATGCCCAGCCACGCGCGTTGCCTGCGCCGTGAGTTGCGCCGGTCACTTGACGCAGAAGTATAAACCAGGCTTTAGTAAGAGGTCACCTACAGTGGTAGAAAGGCAGAACTTTGTTTCAAAAGGTGTGCTACATAAACCCTAATGAAAGTTTGCTGAGAGAGGCAACAGAAACACTCAACGTGGGGCTCGAGCCCACGACCTTGAGATTAAGAGTCTCATGCTTTACCGACTAAACTAGCCGAGCTGATGAGTAGCCCTTTCAAGAGCTAGACACCGTTCACAGTAATACCTTCCCTACCTGTGACAATCTTCTGCTAAATCCTGATTTCATCTTGTAAAGCTGGACAGAATGTGGCCCAGGATATATGCCCAGTGCACGTGTTAGCAGTTGCAAGGCAGCAAAATGCCTAATTCATCCCTGGGTGTGCTTGAACCACCAACCTTTCAGTTAACAGCCGAAAGCACTAACTGATTGCGCCACAGAGACTTAGGGAAAGATCACCTACAGTGGTAGAAAGGCAGAACTTTGTCTCAAAAGTTCAAGCTTTACCCATTGTCCTGAAGTACATGAGAATGAGAAAAAGATCAAAAATGAATTTGAGCCCGTTTGAAATTCTCTTTGGTAAACCACCGTGTGTAGGTGTGAATGGGGGAAAACAGCAGCTGCCCTCAACAGATGTGTGTGAGAATGACATGTTGAATTACTGTAAGATATGTCTCATGTGTTGTCCGATGTTTGTGTGCAGGTAAAGGCCGCACAGGGGAAGGCTGCTGAGAGACCACTGCACAGTCTGAGGCCTGGCGACTTCGTGGTGATTAGGGACCTGAGGAGAAAGAGCTGGAGAGCAAAGCGCTGGCTGGGTTCATTTCAAGTGCTACTGACCACGGAGACGGCGGTGAAGGTCGCAGAGTGGGCGACGTGGGTGCATGATGGGCACTGCAGGAAAATTCCATCTCCTGAGGAGGATTCCACGAGGGAGTAGGAGAGAAAGAGGGGCTCTGAAATCATCTGAAGGAAAACAGCAGGCTGTTATCTGAGGGAAGCAAGGTCACAGCTGGGGAGAAACAACAACAACCCAAGAGGTGTGTGTGAAACAGTAACTTCTGAATACAACACCAAGCAGCACACAGACGGAGGATAAAGCGACCAAAAAGAGAGGTGAATAAGCTGTGCTTGACCATCGCATTAAAGATCTGAAGATGGAAGAAAAGATTAGCTGCCATCCATTCCGTGTGCGAGGAATGTGTGGTCTGAGGAGAACAACACTGGCATTGCAGCTAGTGTCACCTTAATTAACCTGATTACAGCAAAACATTACTGACATTGTGACCCACATGAGAATGACAGTAAAAGAACCTAAGAAAGTTAGCAGCCCATAGCTAGATTGGCTGTCATTTAAGTGGGGAAACTGGATCTACTGGGCCTTTACTGTGGTGTTACCTGTATTGGGAGTGGGTGTAGTGATATTATGTTGTCTTCCATGTATATTCAGATTTGTATTATGGTCAGTGGGCAGACTGATTACAACTAAAACATCCCATCAGATGATAAGAGTGGCTGTGAATGAAGAGGGTATGAATATTGACATGGGTGAAGATTTTGATTATGACTTTGATGATAGCAGCAGCTACATAGAAATGGATAAGGAAAAACTGTAAACAACTGAGAACAAAATTTTTGGTGACGGCTGTTACTTAATTGGGAAAATATTAACGAACCAGATTTTTTGAAATTTAAGATAACTATCTGCTTGCTTATATATGTTCTGTAACAAATCTCAAAAGAGTGATCATTTACATGAAAATTGAGAGAAGGGTGTAAATGTGATATATGTTTAAGAGTACAGAAACAACGTGTTCCTATGTTCATGAGTGTTATTGATGAATTGCTGTAGAGTGTTAATAATTTTTAACTGATTGAAGAAATGTTTCTAGAATTTTGTTGTGTGAACAAATCAATAATGTGAAAAAAACAGGCAATTTCTGTGATTTGAACCTCTGAGGGGTGACTGAGGGTCCGATTTCGATCGGGAGCGCAATAACAGTGATTATTCGTTTAGCCCGGCTCCCAGGGAAGAGGGATGTTTTGAAAGATAAATCTTAAAGGGGAAACTATTAAGAAGAATGTTTAAACATCTCTAGTGTATTTGATGTGTGCAGAAACCTGTTAAATGATTTTTGTAATCAGTGTGATTTTGTATTCAATTGAAAAATGAATTTAATAGTGAGTTATCAATGAATGATAAAAAGAGAGGAATTGTAATGGAAATTCATTTTTAGATGAACATGTGTAGTGAAAACTTGCTTACTCCTCATCTTTAGATGTGTGAAAAGTCACTTGTGTTCACAGTGTACTTTTGTTTATACAGCCTTACATTCCCGTATGTGACCACGTGGTCCTTATCTTTCCAATTAGCTTAAAGATGAACATCTATTAGGGGTAAGGGGCATGGGCTGTGTGATATATGACTGGAAAGCAGCAGGATGGTTTTCACACCTGTTGTAGTATGTGAGGTTTAGATTGAACTAGAATTGATCTCGTAAGCAGCACAACCCAGATAAAAGGATGAGCACACTTTGCTTCATTGTCTCACTCTGCAGAAACTGTTGTTGCTGTATGACTGTGACCTTCTTTGCAAAGAATAAAAGCTTTGAAAAGACATCCTGGGTAAGACTTTGTTTCTTGACCACCGAGAGCGCCTCCTTAAAGGAAATTGCCACTACAATTGACATAAAATTTTGCAACAACATCCTTCAAAACGCTAAAAGAGTGAGAGTAAAAGAACTTCTAAAGAAACACCATGATCTCTCGAATGCCAGAACATAGGAGCGACGAGGATGGGATTCGAACACGTGTGTAGAGCACAGTGGATTAGCAGTCCATCGCCTTAACCACACAGCCACCTCGTCACGTATTTTCCTTCTTCTCTGGTGGAGGCCGGACTGTGGCACATAATTGTATATGTATGTTTCTGCAACTATTTTTGGTAAGATGACTTTCAGTTTTGCTGTATGAATGAAAGATCAAATGAACGACAAAAATGGGATTCGATGGACTCGGCCACCCCGTCATGTATGTACTCACTTTCCTGTTGGGGGCTGGACTATGGCATTTCTGTATGTATTTGCTGCTATTTTCGGTAAAGATGACATTAAATTTTGCAACAACATCCTTCAAAACGATAAGAGCGTGCGAGTAAAACACTTTCCACGGAAGCACCGGCCTCTTTCAAACGCCAGAGCATTTGAACGACAAGGATGGGATTCAATGGACTCTTCCACCTCTTCATGTATGTACTCACTTTCATGATAGGGGCTGGACTATGGCATATATGTTTGTATTTGCAGCTATTTTCGATAAAGTTGACATAAAATTTTGCAACAACATCCTTCAAAACGCTAAAAGAGTGAGAATAAAAGAACTTCTACAGAAACACCATGATCTCTCAAATGCCAGAACATATGAGCAACAAGGATGGGATTCAAACTCATGCGTGCAGAGCACAATGGATTAGCAGTCCATCGCCTTAACCACTCAGCTACCTCGTCATGTACTTTTCTTCTTCTGTGGTGGAGCCCGGACTGTGGCACATATTTCTATATTTATGTTTCTGCAACGATTTTCTGTAAGATGACTTTCAGTTTTGCCGTATGAACGACAGAGCAAATGAACGACAAAAATGGGATTCGATGGACTCGGCCACCTCGTCATGTATGTACTCACTTTCATGATGGGGGCTGGACTACGGCATTTCTGTATGTATTTGCTGCTATTTTCGGTAAAGATGACGTTAAATTTTGCAACAACATCCTTCAAAACGATAAGAGCGTGCGAGTAAACCACCTTCCACGGAAGCACCGGCCTCTTTCAAATGCCAGAGCATTTGAACGACAAGGATAGGATTCGATGGACTCTTCCACCTCGTCATGTATGTGCTCACTTTCATGATGGGGGCTGGACTATGGCATATATGTTTGTATTTGCAGCTATTTTCGATAAAGATGACATAAAATTTTGCAACAACATCCTTCAACACGCTTAAAAAGTGAGAATAAACGAACTTCTACAGAAACACCATGATCTCTTGAATGGCAGAACAAATGAGCGACGAGGATAGGATTCGAACGCACGCGTGCAGAGCACAGTGGATTAGCAGTCCATCGCCTTAACCACTCGGCCACCTCGTCACATATTTTACTTCATCTCTGGTAGAGGCCGGACTGTGGCACATATTTCTATATGTATGTTTCTGCAACTATTTTCGGTAAGATGACTTTCAGTTTTGCCGTATGAACGACAGAGCAAATGAACGACAACAATGGGATTCGATGGACTCGGCCACCTCGTCATGTATGTACTCACTTTCATGAAGGGGGCTGGAATATGACATTTCTGTATGTATTTGCTACTATGTTCGGTAAAGATGATGTTAAATTTTGCAACAACATCCTTCAAAACGATAAGAGCGTGCAAGTAAAAGACCTTCCACAGAAGCACCGGCCTCTTTCAAACGCCAGAGCATTTGAACGACAAAGATGGGATTTGATGGACTCTTCCACCTCGACATGTATGTACTCACTTTCATGATGGGGGCTGGACTATGGCATATATGTTTGTATTTGCAGCTATTTTCGATATAGATGACATAAAATTTTGCAACAACATCCTTCAAAACGCTAAAAGAGTGAGAATAAACGAACTTCTACAGAAACACCATGATCTCTCGAATGCCAAAAAAAATGAGCGATGAGGATGGGATTCGAACCCACGCGTGCAGAGCACAATGGATTAGCAGTCCATCGCCTTAACCACTCGGCCACCTCGTCACATATTTTCTTTCTTCTCTGGTGGAGGCTGGACTGTGACACTTATTTGTATATGTATGTTTCTGCAACTATTTTCGGTAAAACGACTTTCAGTTTTGCCGTATGAACGACAGAGCAAATGAACGACAAAAATGGGATTCGATGGACTCGGCCACCCCGTCATGTATGTACTCACTTTCCTGTTGGGGGCTGGACTACGGCATTTCTGTATGTATTTGCTGCTATTTTTGGTAAAGATGACGTTAAATTTTGCAACAACATCCTTCAAAACGATAAGAGCGTGCGAGTAAAACACCTTCCACGGAAGCACCGGCCTCTTTCAAACGCCAGAGCATTTGAACGACAAGGATGGGATTCGATGGACTCTTCCACCTCGTCATGTATGTACTCACTTTCACGATGGGGGCTGGACTATGGCATATATGTTTGTTTTTGCAGCTATTTTCGATAAAGATGAAATAAAGTTTTGCAACAACATCCTTCAAAAGGCTAAAAGAGTGAGAGAACTTCTGTGAAACACCATGACCTCTCGAATGCCAGAACATATGAGCGACGAGGATGGGATTCGAACGCATGCGTGCAAAGCACAATGGATTAGCAGTCCATCGCCTTAACCACTCGACCACCTCGTCACGTATTTTTCTTTCTCTCTGGTGGAGGCCGGACTGTGGCACATATTTGTATATGTATGTTTCTGCAACTATTTTCGGTAAGAAGACTTTCAGTTTTGCCGTATGAACGAGAGAGCAAATGAACGACAAAAATGGGATTCGATGGACTCGGCCACCCCGTCATGTATGTACTCACTTTCCTGGACTACGGCATTTCTGTATGTATTTGCTGCTATTTTCGGTAAAGATGACGTTAAATTTTGCAACAGCATCCTTCAAAACGATAAGAGCGTGCGAGTAAAACACCTTCCACGGAAGCACCGGCCTCTTTCAAACGTCAGAGCATTTGAACGACAAGGATGGGATTCGATGGACTCTTCCACCTCGTCATGTATGTACTCACTTTCATGATGGGGGCTGGACTATGGCATTTCTGTATATATTTGCTGCTATTTTCGGTAAAGATTACGTTAAATTTTGCAACAACTTCCTTTAAAACAACACCTTTCCATCCCCCATACTCACTCACTTCTAACATGTCCAACTCCAAGTTTCCACCTGTGGCCATATTCTCTCCTCTCTCTCTGGACTCTGGATCACTGCTCTTCTTACCCTGGAGAACTCTTTCTGCACTGCCAAGCACCAACATTGCTCTCCAAATAGATACTTGGTTGTAATAGGCTGAATGAGTGGGCCTTACAAACCATTCACCTTCCAGAGAATTGTATTTTCTCTTGTCTTTTGCTCTTTTTTTTCTCATAAGTTTTCTTTACGCAACAGTGAGAGTGTGAGTAGGCTACTCCATATTCTCTCCTCTCTCTCTGGATTTTGTACAACACGTGGAATTTCAGCCTGGTAAGTATGCTGAAGCTGCACATAACCCTCCCTCGCACCCATCTATATGTTGTTTTTATGTTGTTTTAACAATGTTCAGATTTTGTTCATTTGTTTGCACTTGTATATACTGGAAGTTGTTTATTTTCTTTAGTGTAGTCATTATTTGATATTACTATTATATACAGTCTTCTATTGTGTCGTTATTTCACATTCTTATTAAAAAGTTGCAGAAATGACCCAGAGTCACAAAGTTCTGTTTCAGTGGATTCATATGCTTTTTAAACTAAATAAAAGTGTAAACACAGACACAATGTTGGGATATAATTAATGATCATTTAAACTATTTATTCTATTTAAAAACATGCAATCCTTTAAATGAGAAAATACACTTCATTATTTAAAACATATGAAGCTTTTTCAGATAAGTACAACACTGTTTCCCCTTCACCTGAAAAGTGATGTGATAGTTTAAATAAATATGAAAAGGAAAATGACAGGGAAAAAAAAAACTTAATGATCAAATTACCAATTTTTCTGTCATTTTCCTTTTTCCATGTGATCAGCCGAGGACAAGAAAGAAAGAATCCACAAATATCCACAATATCCTAGAAAAAAACACTGAAATATCAGCCTCTGTATGAGAGCTGCTCTTTGAAGAGAATAAGGCAATTAGCCTAATAAAAAAAGAAAAATCACAGTCAAATACAATAATAATTTATTTAAGCAAAAGAGAAAAAAGTCAATCTATTTTGTACAGAATTCAGTGTAAAATGTCAGACATTATTTATAAAGACAGACAGACAAATAGAATTATTTTTAGAGTGTATGAACATGAATGGCAGCTGTTGTTTTTGATCTAACAGCAGCAAAACTACATGCTGAATGCCGTGTGCTTGCGTCAGGATGATGATGATACTGACTTTTTTTTCCTTTTTCAAAACAGTTTAAAACAAAACAAATAAAACAGCAATAAAAAAAACAAGCAAACAGACATTTTCAAAGGAACATGGAAACAAAAAAGACATATGAGTGTCAAAGGTCACTGAATACAATCTTATTTACATTTGTATTTATCGTTGATAAAATGTTGCTATATAACATTTTGTTTAAGGTTATGTGTCAAAGATCAACAGGCTTCAAACATATATAATAAAAGCACCACAATAAAATTAAAACAAAGTAAATGTCAGTACTTCTATGTCATACACCTCTTTAAAAATATCATACCATTCGCCTACAGATGCAGGATCTTCCTTGAGCCATTTCTTTGTAATGGCCTTTTTGCTAGTTGTTAGTAGTGTGTTAAGAAGATACACATAATTTTTGGTATTTCTGCAGAGTAAATTACCAGGTACATAGTTTTAAAATTACATTCCAGATTCAATCCCTTTATTGTATTTATCTCTTTATTTAAATCTTGCCAATAGGTGTTTATAATATTACTGTGTCAAAATATTTGGACATGATCTGACTGAGCTGTGCTGCCTTATAATAATCATCTAATTAATCTATATCCTGAATATAATCCAAATTTTTCAAGAGAATACATCACCTTGGGTAAACTAAAGTCTGGGTATGTAAGAAACAGAAACACATCATCAGTGTATAAACAAATTTTATGTTCAATATCTTTCTTAATTTTCATTCCCCTTATTTCTGTATCATCTCTGATTAGTTGTGCCAATGGTTCAATAAATAAAGGACTTAATGGGCATCCTTGTCAATATCCTCTTTCTAGTATAATATGTTCTGAAATATCTCCGTTCATTTTAATTCTAGCTGTAGGATCCAAATCATTGCAGAACTAAATATAAAAAAATCCCAACTCATCGAATCGAATGCTTCTTCTGCGTCTAGGCTACTTAGAAGACTGCGAACCTTGTTATGAGATATAAAATCTATTACGTGAAGGGCTCGCCATATATTATCATATGCTTGTCTTTGTTTTAAAAAAACCTGTTTGATCAGTATCTATTAGGTCTGGAAAAATGTCCTCTAATCGTTTAGCTAATATAGATGCATAGAGTCTATAGTCAATATTTAGGACTGAAATGGGTCTATATGAATTACACTCTAGTGGATATTTTCCTTCTGGAATCACAGATATGATAGCTTCTCTCCAGGATCCAGGTGGGTTCGCCCTCATGTAAGGTATGATTACAGCATTCAAAAAGCATTGACATCAACTGTTCTTTAAATATTTTATACCATTTTGCAGGGAAGCCATATATGCCTGGTACTTTAGATGTTTTAAGTTTTGATATAGCATTGCTTATTTCTTCTATGGTTATTTTTTTGAGTTAGGGTTTTATTTTGTATTGATCCAATTGATGTTAAATCTAATGTGTGTAAAAATGCTTGTATGTTTGCAAGTTCAATATTGACTTTTGAGGTATATAATTCCTTACTAATTCCTTCCTCCAATTTATGACATATCTTTTTAGTTTTGGGATCTTTGATTTAAAATAATACTCCTCTCTGCCTGTTTCCTTATTCTTCATGCCAGGAGCTTTTGGACCATTTTCATAAAATTTAAAAATGTAAGTTTTAATTGAACTTGCTCAGCGAATATTTTATTGAGTTTAGCTTTAACTTCTTTGATCTTATTAAAAATATCTGGATCTTCTTTATTACCATATTTAGTCTCTAATTCTTTATTCAGATTATTCATGTAATTCAGTTTTTTTTCCTTGATCCTCACATTATAAGTTTACATCGCATATCAGCTTTAGCTGCGTCCCTGTCACGTTAGCGTGATCAAAACAGAAACAAAAAGGTGTGAATCAAAGTGCAGGTTTATTTACAATCGTGCAGCAAACAGAAAAACAAGATGTCCGGTGTTCAAAAATAACAAAGTAACAAATAAACAGCAAAACAAGAAACTATGACAGAAACAGGATCAGGAACAAGACTAAGGTAACAACAAACTCGATATTTAAGACTTACTAGAAACTGATGACAAGAAAGAAAAACGATGGTGTGACAAACAGAGGTGAAATGGTTGTATAAATAGTCCAGGAAATTAACAGGAACAGCTGTGAGTCAATCAGTGTACGTGGACCAGGTGTAATGCGCGTGGTATGTATGAACTTGTAGTCTTTTGGGCGCTGTAGTCAATTCTCAGAGTCTGTGAACTCCGGTGGTCACTGACCGTCATGACAGTCCCATAGGACACTAGATGACAACTCTCCATTATTATTGTTTTAAAATATTCTAATAATTATTTTTTTGACATGTTCTACGCACGTTAAATCATTCAAATGATTAGGGTTAAATCGCCAAAATGTCTTTTTGGGTTTATTGTCCAGGTACACTGTTAAATATACTCCTGCATGGTCTGAGATGTCCCTTGTCCCTTCCTATTGTACAGTCTTTTATTTTATGTTGATCTGACCCAAACATAAAAAAATAATCAATTCTAGAATGAGACATGTGGGCAGAAGAAAAGAAAGTATGTTCTTTTTTAAAAGGGTATATGTCTCTCCATACATCAATTAAGCCTAATTCTTTCATCTGATATCTTATTTGTCTAGTTTCTTGACTAATTTGCTTATTAGAAGATAAGTACAATTTAGGCTGAAGTTGTACATTCCACTCTCCCCTACAGATCAACGTAACTGATGTCTCCTTGGCTATAACACTTACTATTTTTTTGAGAAATGCTTTGTCTTTTTCAGGTGGTCTATTTAAATTAGCTAATGTAACTTTGTTTTGGTTGATAGTTCCTTTAATGAGGTTATATCGTCCTTCTTTATTAGTAATCTTGGAAATTAATTGTAAGCTGATTTTGTTTGAGATTAATGTCATTACTCCTCGTTTACGACCATTATTATATGAGGAAAAGAAAACCTTAAATCCCTTTTTTTCTAAATTCTTATGTTCTGTATCAGAAAGATGCGTCTCTTGCCAGATTATCTGTTGCTTTTCTCTTTTCATTTTAGCCACGATTTCTTTTAATCAAATTTACTAACCCATTAATATTTAAAGTAATGACTCTATATTCCTGTTTTTGCATATACTATAAACAGATGTTATTGCGAAGATCACAGTGACCGTAACATGAAAAACACAAACATGAACATCTTGAACCACATAAACAACATAACGAAAAAGGTTTCCAAACCTTAAAGTCTTAAATAACTTCTTAATGAGAGGGGAAAGCTTTCCTTCTCTAAAGGGCCCCTTGTTGCTGTGCCTATTGCACAAAAAAAATGTTAACAAATATATTCAGCGCCTATATCTGGCAATATTATATTCTTGTATTTCTGGTTTGGTTTTCAAGTTAAGTATTTCTAATTATAGCAAGGGATTTTAAGTGTATAAACTGGAATCCCTTTATTTCTTCCTACCAGTATGTTACTCAATGACTCGAGTCTTGGTGTGCTTTAATCGTTTATCTTGTGTTGTTGGTCAGTTGGGTTTAATACCATTCCTCCTTTAAATGTTCATCATCGGTGAGTCAAGTCAAGAAGTTTTACCAGTCTCTCAGAGTTCTTTGTCAGGATCTGTCAGGTTTTACCCTTCTTTTAAACAGAGCTAGTGTTGTCCCTTTAAAATTCAAGTAGTTTTTCACAGATCTTCACTTGATGTTTTTCCTTACTTTTCTTCAATGTCACTCCAAACTTTGTCAAGGTCTTTGTTTCAGTTTCCAAGAGATTCCTATAATAGTTTCTTCTTCACTGTTTATCAGTCCTTTTTCTTTCAGATCTCTTGATGCCTCCGTCATCGAATTGTACATGACCGGATCGTTTTCGAGAAAGATTCTAAGTTTCGCCGTCGGTGGTGTTTGGAACTTAATCCCCTTTTTTTTCAGAATTTTTCTTATCGGAGCAAAAGCCGTCTTTTCTGTTGGATCTCAGGTGGGTAGTCTTGGTCAAAGAAAATCCTTTTTTTGTTCCAGTGTATTACTTTTTTTCTCCATGCAAAGTGGAGGACAAGGTCCTTTGTTTTTTTTTCCAGGAAGAATACACCACTGATCAAGTGGGGTGCGTCAGCGGGTGATTTTGGTCCAAGTGCCCGGTGACACCGTAGAATTTTAAGGTCCAATTCATCGAGTGACAGCTCCGTTTTGATAATCGTTTCCACCAAGTCTTGGCTATTATTCACTTTGCTTCCTTCTGGGATTCCAAAAATCTGAATATTATTTCTATGGGAGTGGGTTTCTAGATCGTCCTGGTTACGTACGTAACCCACGTTTCCTAAATAGGGAACGGAGACGTGTGTCTGTATAAACTTTGGGAGTGCTTTAGACGACCAATCATTTCTGAAGATATTAAAACGGGCCAATGAACTGCTAATTGAATTGGCGGTGCTTAGCTCCACAGTTGAAACTGATGAGCCAATTAGTCTATCACGCTTTTGATGTGTAGTTTGCCAAGCCAAAGCGTGAGCGCACTGACATCACCAAGAGCGCAACCTTCCAACGTCCCCTTTTGCGTTTGTAAGTAAGTCACCTAAGTCTTTCTCGCCCTGTCTATGGACCACACGTGGAGGTTCCAGAGATCTGGGCATGGAAGCCAGATGTTGCCCCGTCCCTGAGAGAGGAGGTCCTCCCTTAGGGGAATGCGCCAAGGAGGGGTCGCCGCGAGGAGTGTAAGCTCCGAAACTCAGGTCAGGTTGGGCCGGACCTCAGGTCCGAAGGGGCGCAACAATCAAGACCTGGTTTTCATCCTCCCTGACTTTGCACAAAGTTTGTGCGATTAGGCTCACTGGGGAAAAGGCATATTAGCGAATGCCCGATGGCTAGCTGTAAGCCAATGCATCCGTGCCAAGGGGGGCCTCGGTCAGGGAATAAAATGGCTGGCTTTGTGCATTCTTGGTGGAGGCAAACAGATTGATCTGGGCTTCCCCAAAGCATGCCTATATCAGCTGGACCGAATCGTGGGGGAGTCTCCACTCTCCCCGGGACACTAGCTGCCGTGAGAGCGCATCGGCTGCACAGTTGAGCTCGCCCAGAATTTGGATGGCACGCAATGATTTCAGCCGCGTGTGACTCCAAAGGAGCAGACGGCGAGCGAGCTGAGACATGCCGCGGGAGCGTATAACCCCCATACAGTTGATATAAGCCCCCGTCGCCATGCTGTCCATCCTGACCAGCACGTGTTGCCGCTCCAGCAACGGTAAAAATTGGCGTGGAGCTCGTTTACTAAGGAAAGCATCACCCTGGCGCGCTCCTCGGAGAGGCGCGCAACCATAGCGACCGAATCCAGCTCCAGCCCGAGATGAGAGATCCTCTGCACAGAGCAAAGTTTGCTCTTCTTTCGGTTGACCTGAAACCCCAACTGGTCGAGGTGCCGAAGCACTTTGTCTCTGTACATAATCAGCAGATCGCGGGACAAGGCTAGAAAGAGTAAATCGTCACGATAGCGGAGTATGCGGATGCTCGCAAGGTGCAGTGGCGCCAGGGCACCCTCTGCGAGCTTGGTGAACACCTGCGAAGACAGAGAGCCCGAAGGGGAGGACTTTGTATTGCTACGCTCGTCCTTTGAACATGATCCGGAGAAAGGGGCAGTGGCGTGGAAGAATGGAGACGAGAAAATATGTGTCCTTCAGGTCTATGGCTACAAACCAATCCTGTGGACGGACGCTCTGAATCAAGTGTTTCTCCTTGAGTATTCTGAAAGGCATTTTGTGTAAATGACAGTTCAGTCTGTGCAGATCTAGGACCTCATCTCGGCTGGAGGGACCTGCTCGATTGCATGCTTCGCCAGGAGGACAGGAATTTCCTCTCGCAAGACATCTCGCGAGATGAGAGTGCTCATCCCAAGAAGCAGTGCGTCCCGAGAAAGCTGAAAATAAGAGAATTTCTCTTGCCTTCCTCCCTGGATCCCGTGGTGAGACCGGAGTGAGAGAAAGGAGTCTGCTGCACTCTGAGAACCTGAGGCGAAGGGTCCCGGCGCTGCGAGCTGAAAGGCAGAGCGTCCCAGACTGGCAGTGCTCAGATTTGCGCATCCGGAGAGAGAGAGAAAACTGCTCTTTTGTAAATTTGGTTGCTGCTGGCCCGGAGGCCAGCAGCGATGAGTTTAGAGTCGTTGTGGACTGATGTAATAATCCTCGGCCTCCCACTGAGGAAAGCAGTTCCCCTCTTTTCCGAGTGGCGCGGAGAATTCCTGGGTGAACTCCCCAACAGTGTCGCCGAAAAGGCCAGCCTGGTATATGGGAGTGTTGACAAAGCTCACTTTATTAACGTAACTCATATCAGCCAAGCTCAGCCGTTTCTGGACCATTAATGTGGCCATCGTCTTCCCCAGGGCACGAGCAGACGATTTGTTGATGATGAGAGGATAATCGGTTGCCACGCAGAGCTCATGCAGCAAGCCCGGGGGGAGAAGCGCCCTCCTGCACCTCGGCCAGTTTCTCAGCTTGGTAGCGTTGATAGGTGGCCATAGTGTGCAGAGCGGAGGCGCCCTGACCCGTAGCAGTGTAGGCTCTGGCCATGAGAGACTCAGATAACCTGCATGCCTTGGAAAGGAGTTTGAGCGAATCTACACGAGTGGAAAGGCTAGCACGCTCCCCTCGGGGAATCGCCTCATATTCCCTGGCCGCTCCATCGTAGACCTCCATCGAAGGTGAGAGCAGGAGCGCACGAGGACAGGGCAGAAAAAGGTGCCCTCCATGCCTGCGTGAGTTCTCTGTGTACCTCAGAGAAGAAGGGGACGAGGGGTCTAGAAGGCTTCGTCTTTTTCTTCACCCCCACGTAGCACCCGACTAAGCAGTCTGGCCGCGGTTCTGGGTGGACAAACCATCTCCAGCCACATGGCCGAAGCAGCCCGGGATAACACGGCTAACATGTCCAATTCCAGATCAGTAAACATACTGACAACCCTGAAGGGTGGCAGGGGGTCCGGATCTTCCTCGGAGCATGTCAACCCACCCTCCGATGCAGTGATGGACGTCACGCCCCCGGTGACATCTAATGAAAGCACGCCCAGCTCGGAGGATGGACCAGCGCTCACACTCGAATCAGAAACAGAGCGCACTGGAGAGGAGCGAGGGGTCCGCGGGCCCGAAGGCAACGGATTAGCCCCCACTGTAACCCTCAGGCCTGCCCAAGTGCTAACGGCTAGGCGGGGAGCAGCAGGGGTGACTTTCCCTAATAAAAAGCACAACAGTCAAGCCGTCGCAATGCGAGCAAGAACTGTCCGCGAGCACTGCATCAACATGTTGGACCCCCAAGCATGTGACGCAATACTCGTGCCTGTCATCCGGGGCGAGGAAACCACCGCATCCAGAAACGCATGGTCGAAACGACATCTTTAAAAAGACGTACTGTACGTTTGTGTGCTCTCATAGGGAATAATGCTCTTTCAGTAAACTGCTCTTTCAGATCACCAGAGAAACGCCAAGGGGACGGGAAACCCAGCTTGACCACCGCTAACACGTCTTCTCCCACACTGGTGAAGGTAAGGCTTTCTTCAAGTTGGAAGTCAGCTCAGCAGAAGGGTTCTTCAGTCTCAGATCGGGTCTGAAGGAACAATTCGGATGAGCTAACTCGCACAGCTGACTGATATAGCCCTAATTGGCTCATCATTTTCAGCTGTGGAGCTAAGCTCTGCCAATTCAATTGGCATTTCATTGGGCCGTTTTAATATCTTTAGAAATGATTGGTCGTCTAAAGCACTCCCAAAGTCTGTTTATACAGACACTCGTAAAAGTTTCCCTATGAAGGGGAACTCACAGTTTCTCTTTTAAATTTTCTTGAATTTGGATGGTTTGATCGAGCATTTCTTTCATCGCAGCAACGTTCTCCAATTCTCCAACTCGCTGCTCCACTTTGTTGACCTTATCTGCTATTGCGTTTAGGTCTGTGAAAAGGCCATCCAGTTTTTGATTGACTTCTTGTTTAAAGTTACTTAGTTCCATTTTCACATCTTTGCAAGATAATCTTGGAAGGCGGTGAGGTCAGATTGAATATCCATTTGGAAAACTTTGATGTCTGGATGTATTGCTGCAATGCAAGCTGACAGGCTATCAGCTACCCCGTCCCTCTCGGATTTTTCATCTCTTTATTTCTCCTTTTTTTCAGGTTTCAATGGTTGTTTTGTCCAAGCCTTTTTGTTTTTGTCTTGCTTTGTGTTATTTAAATATGGTTTAGGTTATCATATATGTTGTAAAAAGGAGGATCAATACCAGTGTGTAAGGAAACGCTCTTTCTATGCTGCTACATGTGTTGACGCCATACTGGAAACCATCCCATGTGTTTCTTAAGCTGCCCCAAAAGAGTGAAACTCTGTACACACTGATCATGTCTACGGTTTCTCTCCAGTGTGAATCCTCTCATGTGTTTTCAGGGTTCGTGAGTGAGCAAACCTCTTACTGCAGTGTGAACACTGGTTTTGATATGGTTTTGCTCTAGTGTGAATCCTCTGGTGCCGTTTTAATTCTGCAGCTGTAATAAAAGTCTTCTCACACTCCAAGCACATCTACTCTCTCACATCAGTGTGGATCTTCATGTGTTTATTAAGGTTTGATGATGTGCTGAAACTCGTCCCACACTGAGTGCAAGTGTATGGTCTCTCTCCAGTGTGGATCATCATGTGTTGATTAAGGTGTGATAATTGGCTGAAACTCTTGCCACACTGAGTGCAAGTGAATGGTTTCTCTCCAGTGTGGATCTTCATGTGTAGATTAAGGGTAGATGACTGGCTGAAACTCTTCCCACACAGAGTGCATGTGAATGGTCTCACTCCCGTGTGGATCCTCATGTGTTTAGTAATGTATGATGATTGGCTGAAACTCTTCCCACACTGAGTGCATGTGAATGGTCTCACTCCCGTGTGGATCCTCATGTGTTCATTAAGGTGTGATGATTGGCTGAAACTCTTCCCACACAAAGTGCATGTGAATGGTTTCTCTCCAGTGTGAATCCTCATGTGTTTATTAAGGTGTGATGAGTGGCTGAAACTCTTCCCACACTGAGTGCATGCAAATGGTTTCTCTCCAGTGTGGATCTTCATGTGATTATTAAGGGATGATGAGCGGCTGAAACTCTTCCCACACTGAGTGCATGTGAATGGTTTCTCTCCAGTGTGGTTCATCGTGTGAATTTTAAGTTTGCGTTTGGTTGTCAAACTCTTCCCACACTGAGTGCATGTGAATGGTTTCTTTCCAGTGTGGATCATCATGTGTTCATTAAGGTGTGATGAGTAACTGAAACTCTTCCCACACTGAGTGCATGTGAATGGTTTTTCTCCAGTGTGGATCCTCATGTGAATCTTAAGTTTGCTTTTACTTGCCAAACTCTTTCCACACTGAGTGCAGGTAAAACAACTCTTGTCTCTCACTTTTAAAATGCCATCAGTCTCTAAATGATTTCTGTCCTCAATTTTGAGATGATGTTCCTCCTCTTTGATCTTCTCATAGTCTTTAATTAGGTCTGAAATAAAAAAAAAGTTAGGTTTTTAGTAAATCATTAAAACTCTCATCAAAAGCTGAAGTGAAAAGGCACTAAAAACATTGGCTACACAAACCTTAATTTTGATGCACATTAAATGTAAAAACAGCAGATCATATTTAGATTGATCTTGTCATATCAACCTCCTGGTGTCCATTACACACATACACATTTAAGCGGATTCTTATTTGATTGATCCTAGATCATTTCTGAGACATCAATTTGAAAGCTGTAAAGGGACAGTTTTTTTATTTGTATATATGCATAATCACAACAAAACAACAAGTTTTTACAAAACTTGTAAAGCAGGTGGGGAATGCTTTTTCATTCTGTGCCTGACTGGTAAACCTGTTAGAATGTACAGCTGAATCTCTGTGAATATTTGCCTCACATACATGAGACATATCTGCATAAAGCCTTAAATTAGCACCTTTAAATGACAAATGTTCTTTGGTTTAGTAATTTGCAAGTAACGATTGCAATGCAGAATTCTAACACCTAAAGGTTTCAGATCAACAAACAAATGTAAATATTAGTCAAAGATAACACAATTAAACACATTGTGAAGTTTTCAAATGAAAAGTTTTTATTCTTAAAAGGAAGACAAAGTACATAACTACACAGCCTTGTGTGAAAATGTTTTTCCCCATTAAAACATAACATCACACCAACTTCAAGTTCTCTAGCCACACCCAGACCTGATTACTACCAAACATGTTCGCAATCAAGAAATCACCAAAATAGACCTGTCTGACAAAGAAATACAGGGTGAGTAACAAAATAATATGTACACAAACAATCGATAATATACTGACAAACATGAAGGAAAATTATGTGGTATAAAGAGGAAAAAAAAGGGAAACGAGAGCTCCTGTGACTGCAAATAAAAGCAGATGACAAGAGAAAATCTGTAACCCTGAACAGAAGGAAAGACCAAAAGCTTGAGGTACGGTGACAGTACCCCCTCCCTCAAGAACACCCCTTGGCGTTCCCTTAAACTGACTATGGATCTTTTTTTTTTTTTGCTCCTTCCTGAGCGTTTTATTTTAAGCACAACTAATTTTCCCTTAAATGAGCACAGTACCTAAAGTAGTCGAATGCTTCAATATAGATCTGTGTATTCTTACATTAACACCTCTATTATCAAACAAAACACAATGAGAGATTCATTTGCTGCTCTTCACTAAATAACTATAGTAACTTTAATCAATATGCAAATACAATTAAAAGTAAAGTAGATTTTATGGCTTTATTTAATTTCTGTATAGGCCATTGATTTTAATAGGCTAAACCTTTTATTTTATTGTCAATATTTTCTAATGTTTGCTATGTATTCTATCATTTGAAGCTATTTGATGTCCCATATTTTTTTGCATCCCAACATTGATAGATTAGTTATAAAGTCAGCTAATGTTATGGAAAGGCATACCCACATCATTCCTTCCTCAAGCTAATGTGTAAATATTAGCTCTATTCAGCAATAATGTTAATTGCATTGGCATATTTATCTGATGTTTTCCCAGCTTGAAGTAGTCGATCAAAAAGCTATTTAGTTTCTTATGACTATACACTAGCAGTGGAATTAACTGCGATGTGAAGGGGCGCCACCTGAAATCTTGCTTAGGGTGCCATATTAGTTAGGGCTGGGCCTGATGTGAGTGCACCCTCAACCAGTCTGGGAGGCAGGGAAGCAGAGGTTATGGGCTGCAGGGGGGAGAGAAGAATGGGTTTGATCTTAGACACCTAAAAAAACGGATGAATGTTTTTAAACTGAGAGGAATGTCTTTGGAAGACAACCAGACTCTCTGACCACAAATGTATAGAGGGGGCAGATGCTACATTCCTATTGCCAGTCCATTTCTGGTGATCCTCCATGTCAAAAGGCATCTCTGAATGAACAAATGCATGAGGAAACAATGGCATCTGATTGTTAGGAAGAGAATACGTTTATTTCACACTGCCACCATTTTAAAGAATGAAAGCTAGGCTGCGGTGGGAAAAAAAAACATGGAAGTATAGGATCAGCACTGTAAACATTGCGACAACATGCTGTGGACTACAAACCTCCAGCTGTTGCCACAATTTGTAAACATCACTTTAATATAATTCAGTTCAGTTTAATTTAAACAATTAAAAGCAGATTAGGCATCAAACTAAATTACAATCTCTTTAACAGTTATACGCTTAAGTGTCTTAATAGGATTCAGTTCACGGCACCAGGTAAACTCTGTGGGGACGATTCCTTGCTACAGTCTATGTAACTGATTGAGCGATAAAACACCATCACACCCTCGTGTTGTCTGTAATAGTGTTGTCCCGGTACTGAAGTTTTTAAAACGTCCAATTCCTGCTAACATGTAGGTGCCACCGTGCGTGTTCTTAAACAGCGCTGATTTGCCATAGTGTTCACTGGTGCCCACCAGAAATGACTGTGATTAAGCTATACAGCCAGGTACAAAATGTTCCTTTGTTGCTCCAGGCGATACTTCCGGGTATCACCGGTCCTCCAGGACCGAGTTTGGACATGCCTGCTCTAGGGGAACGAGACAGGGCTGCCCTCTGTCCCCTGTGCTCTTTGACATTGCCATCAAACCTCTTGCAACCATATTAATGAACTCCGATGGCTTGCAAGGAATTTTTAGGGGACAAGAACATAAGGTCCTGCTATATGCGGATGATCTTCTTCTTTTTCAGTTAAATCCAGATACATGTATTCCAAAAGCTCTTACAATAATTTCAGAATTAACTATTATGATAAATAGAGTTAAAATGTCCTTTTTTTAATTAAAAAGTTGAAAGTTTTATTGAGATGGATTGTTGGGGATTGTGAGGGTTTTTGGCCATATTGGGTAACAAAACATGAACAAAGGAAAATGAAGACTTGTTTAAAAAAAGATTTAAGACCTGCAACACAATATTTTAGTAAATTTAAGACTTTTTAAGGCCTAAATTTTTGATTTTGGAATTTAAGACATTTTAAGACCCTGCGGAAACCCTGTTTAAACACAATAGCCCTGGTAATTAGTTATAATAATGTAATTCTAACTCGGATAATATCTGTGAGAACTAGTAACAACTATAAAAACATAACATGGTTTAAACCCTTAAAGAAGTTGAGAAAAAAGGGAATTGTGATCAATGTGACATATGCAAATGGAAAGTACTAAGCCAACACCATCAAAGTAATAGCAGATATCTTCTATAAGAATACTGTAGGTCAAACATCATTAGCTCAGTTCAACCTTATTTTAATATATTGTTTTTGTTTATTTTAGCACTAGTGCTCAAGCATGCTTTACAAACATAAAGAGAACAAGAAAAATTATAACCTTAAGAAGGTAGTGAAAATGGGAGACTAATAATACATAAAATAATGACAAAAGACATGAGAACAAGTGACGAAAGAAACTCATTCCTGTCTTTCAATGAGTGCTTATGTGCATTTAGGAGAACTAGGCAGCATACTCAGGGCTGCAAGATGGATTTAATTTAGTATTCTTATTATTAAAATATATCTGAATGAGGATCAAATGACTGAGTTGGTGTTAGAGAATGAAATCTGACCTGTTTGTTCCTGCAGATCTTCTTGTTTGACTGTGAATGTTTCTTCAATCTTCACATCTTCACTCTCCTCTTTAATAAACGCCATCTTTATACCAGTGTGGAGATCAGTCGTTTCAGCAGGAGTTTTTCTGTTTAGACACTTTATCCTGTTTAAAATGAACAAAACAATAAAAATGTTTAGTTTAAAATAAATAAAACAATGAACAGAAACAAAATAACTTCTCTTCAACACTTGCTTCAACAGTTTCTTTATATGAGAGTAATTAACAAAAAGAAATCAGGTAAGTCCGAGCAAGAAACAATATCCACAAATGAGCTGATTAAAACTAGTACTCCATAACTTATATATAGTGATGTATCCTTAGAATGGAATTACATTATGCTATTTAATAAACCAAGCCTTCATTAAATAGAGGTAAGTTGGTTTTATATTAACACATTCGGACTTTCCCCTTAATAATATAATTTCTTTAAAGTATAATTTGCAAACTCTAAACAGTGAAATCATATTAGCAGCCAATGACTATCAAAGTACAACATTGTTCACAGTCAAATAAACAGTGTTAATGTTGTTTTCAAGTCACACTTGCATGCTAATTCCTATCGAATATTCAAAGTAACATGGTAAACAATATAGAGACTTCTAAATGAATGAATGTGGGAATATAAAACCAACTTTACCTCTATCTTCATTGAACACTTATTACACACATTTCTGTTGCTTTATTCAAACAATAGCCCTCATTACTGTAAAATAGTACTTCGTTGTATAAAGGGTAAAATAATATTGTCAACAGCAGGAACATAATTTAGCATCAGATGAAAATCCTGAAACTTTAATCAATCACTTTATATTTATGTAAATGTTTTAAAACAAACCTTTCTCCAGCTGAATGCAGCGCAGGAGCGGCGCAGCCTTATGACGTCACACGCCACGCCAAAATAAAAGTCTTATTGATACATTTTTACCTCGTCTTCTACTTTACACTTGCTCTCTCTCTCTCTCTCTCTCTCTCTCTCTCTCTCTCTCTCTCTCTCTCACACACACACACACACACACACACACACAGATGTTCAGTATTTGAAGTTGATCAAAACCTTTAATCTAAACATTTTTAAGACAAATTTTGAAAAACGTTTTTAGGGTCATTATCCGTATAAAGTGCCTTTAAGACATCAAAATAAAAAATAAAGTTTAGGATTTTTAATTTAACCACAAAGTTGTATTATTTAGACATTAGACTGTAAGAATGTTGGTGAAGCCCCTGCACTTTTTACAAATAATCTGTGTGTGTGTGTGTGTGTGTGTGTATAAGTGTTATAACAAAAACATTCACTAATTAACAATAAAATATTAAATAAATAAATAAATAAATAAAGTGTCAATAAAAATGCATTATGATTTGTAACAGGGTAGACAATGACAGAGAAGACATTTTTGGCTAAAGAGAGCATTTATTCAACACAGTTTGTTCCTGCCGCTGGTAAAGTGTTTACTAGTGATGGTGAAATTAAGCTTTCTGAACCAGTGAAGCGCTCGACTGAATTGTATCGGAAAGAGGTTCGTTACTCGAAGCTTTCCAAATCAGAGCTCAATGAGAACCTCTTCTGGTGAAAGTGTGGGAAAGCATTAGCTGCAATAATGTCAAATGTTCACAACTGACCAACTCATTCATGTAGTAATACAACAACAGTAATATAAACAAATTACTCAATTACTGTAGTTTTTATACATAAGGTATGTTACATTACACCACTGATGACCGTAGTAAAATCCAGGATTTTCAAAACTATTTACATTTATCATATTCCAACCAGTCCTTCACCCACCCACTCGTTCCAAGCAGGGATCGAACTAGTGTTTCCTGCATGGGAGACAAATGCTCTAGGAGGAGGCTTTGTAAGTGATGCTTTTGGACTGCACTCGCCAGCTGGCCTCCGTTAAACACTATACTCCGACATGCAGGGGTTTTCTTTAAAGATAGTTGTAAAAAATACACTAATACACTTTAGTATGGTTCAAAACCTTTTTACTATAAATTAGTATTGTATTTTAATTTAATTACTGGTGTGTGGGACAGGTGCAGTGCTGTGAAACAGTAGAAATGTATGTAATCGACGCCTAATCTCTCGCTATACACTTTACTAACCCATGAGGGTGTTTAAATCTTTGAATCAAAATGTGAAGCAGTCACGTGGGTATAGGCAAAAATGAAGCTTCGGACGTCACTGATCACGTGATGATGGCAGAACGAATCAAGCTCCTGTACACTGCTTCACTGCGAGATGTATCGTTTTTTTTTTAAACATGCTTTGAAGCCTCGGCGCACAAAGTCACATCACTAGTGTTTCCTTATTTAAGCTCTTTGTAAACAGTTTATAAGCTGTATTTTAATCTCTGAATCTGAATTTTTTTAAATAATAATTACTATTTCACTCTGACAGGGTGGACATGTTAAGCTTGACAACATCCAGTTTCAAACACAACATGAGGGAAAAAAGCAAACACAAGTGTAGATAGTTACTGTGAGCACAGCAGATGTTTTCACCTCCTCTGAAGAAAAGCAAATTGGGCATGAGGATGCCAATGAGTACATCAGAGGGGTCTTAAAGGGGCATTTACCACATCATGACAGGGTGGACAGCAATTTCAAGGACACGTGCAAAATGATTAATATAATATTATGAAAATAATATAAAAGTTATTAAATTGATTTGTTAAACAACCTGTTAAAGACAGTGAGAATATTTCCAAATATTTTTAATTTGATCTAATTTACCAACATTTTAGACTCACTGAAGTTGTCTGCAGTGTGTGGACATGGCAAAATCACATCCATTCAATGAAAGAATGACGTAAAAATTTACAAAAACATATTTCAAAACACTGATAATTCTACCTGCATGTGCGTAAAGGTTTAACCAATATCAAAACATCAGAGTTTCTTTATTGCACATTATGTCCATATAATACTGTTCAATCATGGGACATCAAAGGCACTTTTTAGTGATAATGACCAAGCTAGTAAAACTAAAACATGAAGTAGTAATGGGTACTTTTATACTTAAAGGGCACCTATTTTACCCATTTTCAGCATTTAATATAAGTTTGTGTCTCTAGAATGTGTCTGTGAAGTGTCAGCTCAAAACACCCATCAGTTTATTTGTTATACCTTTTTCTGCTTTACACACTTAGTCTTAGTGGATTAAACAAGTTTTTTTTTAATTGTCTTAAAAATGTTTAGAGTAAAGGTTTTGATTTCCAATTCCAAATACTGAAAAAAAAAAAAAAAAAAAAAAAAATATATATATATATATATATATATATATATATATATATATATATATATATATATATATATATTTGTGTGTGTGTGTGTGTGTGTGTGTGTGTGAGGTGAGAGAGAGAGGGGGAGAGGGAGAGAAAGTGGAAAACGAGGGATAAATGTAGTCAAGAAGTCATGACTGCAACAGCAAGTGGCAAAAAAGCGAAACAAAAGAAAAGACTTTTATTTTGGCGTGGTGTGACGTCATAAGTCTGCGCCGCTCTTGCGCTGGATTCAGCTGGAGAAAGGTTTGTTTTAAAGCGTTTACACTTATACACGTATATAAAGCGATTGATTAAAGTTTCAGGCTTTTTTCATCCGATGCTAAATTATGCTGTTAATGCATAATGCTGCTGTTGACAACATTATTTTAACGCTTTATACTATGTAGTATTATTTTACTTAGTAATGAGGGCTATTGTTTGAATAAACTAAAGAAACAGAAACAGTGTGTAATAGGTGTTTTAATGAAGGTTTAATTGATTAAAAAGCATAATGTCATTCCATTCTAAATGTACATCACTATATATGAGAAACGTAGTAGTTTTTATTAGCTCATTCTTTCTAGCTCAGACTAAAGTTGGTTTTATATTCACACATTCGTTCATTTATAAGTCTCTATATTGTTTACCGTGTTACTTTGAATATTCGATTTGAATCAGCATGGCAAGAATGACTTCTAAACAACATTGTTTATTGGTTTGTAAACAATGCTGTACTTTGATAGTCATTGGCTGCTAATATGATTTCACTATTTAGAGTTAAAAAATAATACTTTTATGAAATTATATTATTAAGAGAAAAGGTCTGAATGTGCGAATATAAAACCAACTTTACCCCTATGATTAGACATACCTGATTTTTTTTTTTGTAACTGTTGAAGCAAGTGTTGAAGAGAAGTTATTTTGTTTCTGTTCATTGTTTTATTTATTTTAAACAGGACATTTTTATTGTTTTGTTCATTTTAAACAGGATAAAGTGTCAGAACACAGAGAAAAACTCCTGCTGAAGCGACTGATCTCCACACTGTTATAAAGATGGCGTTTATTAAAGAGGAGAGTGAAGATGTGAAGATTGAAGAAACATTCACAGTCAAACAGGAAGATCTGCAGGAACAAACAGGTTAGTTTTCATTCTCAAAAACCAACTCAGTCATATAGGGTAAAGTTGATTTTATATTCGCTCATGCGTTCATTTAGAAGTCTCTATTTTGTTTACCATGTTACGTTGAATATTCGATTCAACGAATCCGATATTCGGAATTAGCATGCAAGTGTGACTTCTAAATAACATTAACACTGTTTATTTGACTGTGAACAATGCTGTACTTTGATAGTAATTGGCTGCTTATATGATTTTGCTATTTTGAGTTTGCAGATAATACTTTTATTAAGTTATATTATTAAGGCAAAAAGTCTGAATGTGTCAATATAAAACCAACTTTACCTCTATCTCAGTCATTTGATCCTCATTCAGATATATTTTAATAATAAGAACACCAAATTAAATCCATCTTGCAGCCCTGAGTGTGCTGCCTAGTTCTCCTGAATGCACATAAGCACTCATTGAAAGACAGGAATGAGTTTCTTTTGTCACTTATTCTCATGTCTTTTGTCATTATTTTATGTATTATTAGTCTCCCATTTAGTACGCCTCAGAACGCTTATGGGCGCACAAATGAGCGCTAATGCATTTGCTATAAAAACGCCTCAAAACCACTCTTGCGCCAAGCTGATACTAGCAAAGGACTATTGCGCCGCACCTTGCGCTACATTGCGCTGGGTGTATGATAAGGCCCTGAGTCTTCTTTACTTTACTTTACTGTAAACATGACATCGTCTTCATTTTGTGTTATGTGGATGGCTAGTGGCCTAAACGAATCCGGTAGTCCTCGGAGAACCATCGCTATGGTTAGTCCATCACTCATTAATTCTCCACCATTCCTTAGAGCTGTAATGTTGTTTTCTGCTCGTATCAAATAGTCTGTAACGCTCTTACTGTCACTCGTGCAGCTGAGTCAATGCTGTGTACATGTTTATTATGCGTGGTTTACTTTTGCCTGAATAATGCTCTTTCGGTATTTTTAGGGCTTTTCTCCTGTCATCGGCTGCATCGTGTCTACCAGTCATAGGCTTTTATCATTGATCAGTTCAGCATAACAATCAGTGTTCTTCCGCCTGTCCTCGGCTAGTTGCTCTGCTTCAGCATCAGTAGGCTGATGTAATATAGTTTCTTTTAGCTTCAGAGTGTGTAAATATCCTAGAAATTTCGGCTCCCATAGATCAAATTTTTCTTCTGATCCATCGAACATAAACTGCGGTGCTAGATATCCTCCCGCTCTGCTTACCATCTTTGCTAACTTTGCACCTGAATACAACGTGTTAACTTCGCTTTCTTAAAAACGATCGCTTGTCTCGCTGCCTGGGCCCATAACCTGTTGAGCTTGGAGTGCGTAGCTTAGGCACTAGACAGAACGAATCATTTTATCAGCGTCTTTTATTACTCACTTTCACATGCTCTCTCTGTACAGCATGAACATGAGACGGTAACACTTCTGTTTATCAACAGTATAACGTGGAGACTAGAGCTGCAACAACGAATCGATTAAATCGATAAAAATCGATTACTAAAAGCGTTGGCAACGAATTTCATTATCGATTCGTTTGTTTCAATTATGCAGCATTTTAACTGCCTAATAATTCATTTATGTTTTAGATATGTAAATACACACAAGTACTAGTAAAACAAGACAATTAGTTTGTAAAACACACAAGAAAGTCTAACAATCCATTCAAATATAAATTGCCGATGTGTTTATTCATATCAGATACACATTACACATAGTGAAAGTAACTATAAAGTTGAATCTAGGCTTTTCTAAGTTCACCAAACATTTACTTGCATGTATTTTTGGAGTAACTTATGAATGTACCTGCTGAATCCTGCGTGTTCTGCTTTTATGAATGAGGCAGCGGCCGCAAGTAAACATGGAGACGTCCATCTCATGTTATAAATCACGATTACTTGCACGTTTATGTGAATTGGAATATCAGGTAGTTGATGGCATGATGAGCAAGTGTGTGAATGTTATCTTTTTTGGATCATTAATTTTTCCATCTGTTGTCATGTATAGCTGCACTGCAGAAAACTTTTCTTTCTTAATCATTTTGTCTCGTTTCCAGTTCATATATCTAAAAAAATATTACATCAAGACCAGACAAGAAAAATAGCATGAGAAAACGAAGTGATGCTGTTTGAGATTATATCTTATTAAGATAAATTTTCTCACCCCATTGGCAAATAATTAGCTTGTTTTAAGCAAACTATCATTAAAGTTTGAGGTTAAGTGATTTCTTATGGAATTTCATGTGTCTAGTAAGTATCTTCATTTAAAAACATTTACATATTTGGATTGAAAACAGTTTATTATTATTATTATTATTATTATTATAGGCATGAGCTTTTTTGAATAAAGGGTTGGAAAGGGCTTTTTTTATCCGATTAATCGAAAAAATAATCAACAGATTAATTGATCATTAAAATAATCATTAGTTGCAGCCCTAGACGTTAAACACGTAAACAACATGATGTCATCACTACAGTACCGTAATACACTGAAACATAATTATGAACCCCTCAGTGATAAATATTAATACAATTAGCAAGAGTGCCAGTTAGGGATGTAACTGTATCAGAATTTCATGGTACGATAATACCTTGGTATGAATGGCACGGTACGGTATTTATTGAATAATTTACAGGAAAAACAAAACTACTTAAAACTACTAAGACTCGAAAAAAGTGCCAAAAGTGTTTATTTACCTTAGCACTGAACATATCAATGACATACAAATTAGCCATCTATCTGTAAGTTTCGAAACAAGAACTTCAATTTTTCAATTTTAATAACAAAAAACTATTAAACCATATAAAAAACAAATAAAGTTTCAATTTAGTATTGTTGAAAACTCATCACATTCACCATTTAATCACTCACTCACTTAGATAGAGATGGGTTTTTTAAGAAAAATTATCATATAACTATAATCTGGTAAAAGCTGGGATCTCTGGGCATGTCCCCGGCAACAGAAGAAAAAAAAAAAAACCTCTCATTTGGGACTGAGGTTTCTGGGACAGAGAGATATGATTTAGCCAAGGTTGACAGCAGTGGGTAACGTTGTGCATTGTCTCTCCACCACTTGAGAGGACAAGCCATGAGTGAGATAGAGGTCTCTTTATGGTACAAGTCAATGTCTGCATCAATCTAACAAGTGTGCTGTGTTCTGCAGTCACCATGACTGTCTTTAGTCGTATTCCCCGACTTATATTTTACCATAGTCTGGCTGTGCCTGCATACTGTTTTTTTCTTTGTCTGTCACCTTTTCTCCTTTATCGTATCTTTTTAGAAAGAAACCGAATTTTTTCCACACATCCGATTTAAAACCCGCTTTAGGTTCGATCATTTCCAGCTCTTTTTCTTCCCCTCTACTAGCAACACACTCCATCTCCGCGTTACTGGATCTGTAGTAACAACAGACCGGAAAGAATGATGGCCACACCTAGGCTGATGGGAATTGTAGTTCCCGCTACCTCCCGTTCGCTTAATTTTCCTAAGCAAACTTTTCTCAGAAATATAGTTTTATTGAGTCATGCGCCTACGGTAATATTGAAAACAATTACTAATGCGGTATGACGGTATTTACAATATTGTTACATCCCTAGTGCCAGTACTTTAATACAAATAATACGCGGTTATCACAGGTAATCCATAATAGACATTGGAGAAAACTCGCACCAAAGGCACGATTGTGTCCGGATCCAATATTATCGCTTAGACAAGAGAAGAGGAAAGCCAGCGCAACAGGTCAAATGTACAAATCTATACAATTCTCTGTATAGTGAAATAGTGGCTCGTGTGCTGTGCAGCCTTCACTCACCCTCGCCTCCGTCCTAGTATTGCGACATCGCGCAGTGGAGATAAATGACTTTAGTACGTAATAACCTGTTCCAATATCGATCATTTTGACACCCCTAGTAACGAGTAACGATGCAGCACATAAAAAGTTTATCGAAGTATTAAACTTATTGAAAATATGTACTGAAGTAAAAGTGTAAGTAGGAGAAAAAAAATTAATACTTCAGTAAAGTACAGATACTGCCTTTTAGTAATTAAGTACAGTAGTGAAGTAGTTCTACTTCGTTACTATACATCTTTGGAAAGGTGCACGTTCCAGCGTTTATGCAGATGCTGTACAGATATATCTCATGTCTGAGAGGTAAATATTTAGCTGTTTGTTTGGCTGTTACCTCAGAACTTTTTTTTTCTGATGCGTTAACCAGTCAGGCACAGAATGAAAAAGTATTCCCTGTCATTTTGTTGTAATTATAAATATATACAAATAAAAATAGGCCATTAACAGTGTAACTACCCGCCGGTTATTAAACAGTCCACACTTCCAAATACTGATGTCCACCATGCGTTTCATTTATTGAACACCGTGAAAACTGCACAATCAACACAATCAAAAGGACATCAAAATAAACAAATAATATATAAAACAATGTTTAGTTTACCGTGTTGGCCTGATAACCAGCTGTAGAATAAGCAGGAGCATTAAACAGGTGCTTGCATTGAGATCTCACTATCCTGAGTGACCATGCAAACTCTTGCAGGTTAAATCAATCAATGAGAATCATGTGACTTTCCACTCAAGCCAACCGGAAACAAAGAAATTAGTAACAAACATATACCAATACACATTCAAATAATGAAATTCAAAACAATAAACAACATTACAAGCTGACCAATCAGCGTCAGCTACAAACAGCTTTCAAATCTGTGTCTTATTAATATGACCAAAAATACTTTTATGAGAAACTTGGAAAACTGGACTGACACGGTTTCAATTTACTATAACTTCTATGTTAAGTGTCTTTGACACAATTTACATTGTAAAAGCACTAGATAAATGAAGATGATTGGAATCTGCTTAAGTGTGTACACGTTAATGTACCAAACAAACTATGATCTGATTTATTTTACATTTATCATGCATCAAAATTACATTGTGTGTGTGTTTTGATGAGAGTTTTTAAGACTTAATGAAAACTAACCTTTATTTATTTATTTCAGACCTAATTGAAGAGAAGGAGGGGAGTAAAGAGGAGGAACATCATGTTAAAATTGAGGAAAAAACTCATTTACAGACTGATGGTATATTGAAAAGGAGAGACAAAAATAGTTTCACCTGCACTCAGTGTGGAAAGATTTTGGCAAGCAAAAGCAAACTTAAGATTCACATGAGCATCCACACAGGAGAGAAACCATTTACATGCACTCAGTGTGGGAAGAGTTTCAGCCTATCATCATCCCTTAATCTACACATGAGGATCCACACTGGAGAGAAACCATACACATGCACTCAGTGTGGGAAGAGTTTTAGCCACTTATCACCTCTTAATAAACACATGAGGATCCATACTGGAGAGAAACCATTCACATGCACTCAGTGTGGGAAGAGTTTTAGCTTATCAACATCCCTTAATCTACACATGAGGATCCACACAGGAGAGAAACCATTCACATGCACTCGGTGTGGGAAGAGTTTCAACTGCTCATCAAACCTTAGTAAACACATGATGATCCACACTGGAAAGAAACCATTCACGTGCACTCAGTGTGAGAAGAGTTTTAGGATATCATCATCCCTTAATCTACACATGAGGATTCACACTGGAGAGAAACCATTCACATGCACTCAGTGTGGGAACAGTTTCAGCCAATCATCATCTCTTAATAAGCACATGAGGATCCACACTGGAGAGAAACCATTCACATGCACTCAGTGTGTGAAGAGTTTCAGCCGATCAGAACACCTTAATCTACACATGAGGATCCATACTGGAGAGAAACCATTCACATGCACTGAGTGTGAGAAGAGTTTTACCTGCTCATCACACCTTAATCGACACATGAGGAAACACACTGGAGAGAAACCATACGCATGCACTCAGTGTGGGAAGATTTTCAGCCAATCATCACGCCTTAATCTACACATGGTAAGCCACAACGGAGAGAAACCATGACCTACGAAACTCTGACGGACTCTGACCTGCGAAATTGCATCACTTGACTGTGTGAGACCAATTGAAGATCAAAACATGACCTCTCTGGACCGAAATGTTAAAAAATGTACCAATCGCACACTGTTTTTATCATCTTGTTTGTTCCCGCTCCTTTTCGCAACGCCGTACAACAGAATTTTGCATGCTCTAACTCTAGTGTGACCGCAGCTTCGGTGTGGGATGAGTTTCAGTAACTCCTCAGACCTTAATAAACACATAAAGACCCACACTGGGGAGAAACCATTCACATGAACTCAGTGAAAGAAGAGTTTTAACCGATCAGCAAACCTTAATGAACACATGAAGATCCACACTGGTGTGAAAGAGTATATGTGCGTTGAGTGTTAGAAGACTTTTATTACAAAATTGAAACTGCACCAGACGTTTTACACTTGAGAGACTATACAAGTGTTCACACTGTGACGAAAGGTTTAATCAGTGAACACATCTGAATCACACAAAAGAGGATTCACGGCTGTATCAATGTTCCCAAACATTATTAATTTTATAATAATATATATTGCACATATTATGTTTAACATAAATATACTTGCAGAAGCTGGATTGAAACGTACCTTTTCTCCACAGCACATACAATAATATGACTTTTAAGAATATTTTATTTATGAAAATTCATTATATTTACATAATATATTGCACAGATTCCACCCTAACTGTCCACATCGGAAAAATTTGACAATGTAAAGACAGACAGAACTGCAAACTGATGTGCAAAGCTGACACTGTTTATCAGAGCACTTTATCTTTCTGGGCTTTTTAACGAAGAGTTAAACATGGGAATCTTCTTCTGCCCCAAAAGTAATATCATTCTTTCTTTTAAACTGTAATGGCCATCAGCAACAGAATGACTTCTTATTCTTATTTAACAGACAATGAAAACAGCAAAAATGTTTAGCATTTTACATGAAACCATTTCCTTTTAGAGTGTTCAAGTAAAAAAATGAAATAAAGAATAATAAATCCACTATTTCACTCCTATTATCCATGTGCACCACTGACAGGTCAAATCTGCTCCCTCTCTAGTCTTGGTGCTGCTGAGAGATTGAGATTCACCGGCCACTGTTTGCTTGTAATAATGTAGAAACGCAGCTAAAGAAAGCAGAATCCGGGACATGATAGGCGATTTAGAAATCCTGGCTGAATGCATTTTTAAGGCGCAAATAGAGGACGTGTCCGGGAAAAAGACAATGTATTTTCACCCTAAATAATGAGCTGGATCAGTCTATTTAGTAAAAGGCTTTTTTTTCTGCGTGTACTCTTCTCAAAGTTAAAGTCAGAGCAGGTGTCCAGCGTGTCTCTGTGGGTCTGCAGCAGCAGAGCCCGCGAGTCTGTGGCATAAACTTTTCTCACGCACACAGAACCGGGCCGCTGAGGTAGTCTTATGTGTGGGAAGCGCTGGTGTTGAATTAGGTACATTGGATGCACCAAGACATGCCATGACGGAATTAAGGCTCGCACGATGTGTGCTACGTCGCAATTCGGTCCCTTGTGTTGCTTAGCAGCATATACAAAACAATGTAAAGATCGCTTGGCGTGAAGTAAATAAACCAGTAACGTTAGACATGTATGGAACCAGATTAGTCTCCAAAGAAATTCACGCAAAAGACACGATGTACACATGTGTAGCCAAATTCACGTGCATAAAACCAAATTCACGTGCGTAAAATATTTATTTATATTCACAAAAAAATTTTACGGGCACAAAATAAAAATACATTTTCATAAAATACGTTTCACAAATGCAAAACACCATTTGCAAATGTATAAGACAAAAAGTTTTGAATGTTTAAAACTTGCGAGTTCATCCTGGATGAGAATGTGCAAATCCTCTTTCACGTACAACTCCCCCTGGATACGTGTGTGTGCATTTTTGAGACTTTCCTGCCAGAGTCAGGGTAACTCGTACCTTTCAGCCAATCAGATGAGAGCTGTATTCAATGAAACCAACTCTGCGCTTCATTTGTGCAGACTGTTTCTCTCCAGCATGGCGAACAGAGAAAGCAGCAGTCGCACTTTTTTTCATTTATTTATTTGTTTCACCATATCCTCACTCTTTTTGGTTATCATAAGTATCATTCCGGCCATATCAGTATTACAGAGCCATTGTGGTCCAGTGGTCAGCACGTTGTGTTACCATGTCCTTGGACCCGTGTTCGAACCTCACAGAAGTTGGTACTTTTTTCCTTCAATTTTATTGTTAATACATATAAAACTGTAAGGTTGTTGAACATTTGAAGTTCTAAAGCAGCTGTTTTCTTGAAAAAGACGTAATAGTTTCATCAGAAACTGAATGAAACTGAAAAAAAAGATATTTACTCAGGTGAGGATCTTTATTTTTTTTTCTGTTTCATTCAGTTTCTAATGACACTATCACGTCTTTTTCAAGAAAATAGCTGCTTTAGAACTTCAAATGTTCAACAACCTTACAGTTTTATATGTCTTAACAATAAAAATGAAAAAAACACAGGAACACAGGTCTAAGAGCATGGTAACCCAATGTGCTGACCACTGGACCACAAAGGCGCTGCAATAAGAAAAGCGGAGCTGCGTCAAAATAATGGATAAAAAGAGTGAGGATATGGTCAAATAAATAAATGAATGAAAAAAAGTGCGACTGCTGCTTTCTCCGTTCGCCATGCTGGAGAGGAACAGTCTGCGCAAAAGAAGCGCAGAGTTGGTTTCATTGAATACAGCTCTCATCTGATTGGCTGAAAGGTACGAGTTACCCTGACTCTGGCAGGAAAGTCTCAAAAATACACACACACACGTATCCAGGGGGAGTCATACGTGAAAGAGGATTTGCACATTCTCATCCAGGATGAACTTGCAAGTTTTAAACATTTAAAACTTTTTGTACACTTTTACATTTGCAAATGGTGTTTTGCATTTGTGAAACGTATTTTATAAAAAATGTAATTTTATTTTGTGCTCGTAAAATTTTTTTGTGAATATAAATATTTTATGCACGTGAATTTAGTTTTATGCACGTGAATTTGGCTACACGTGTACATCGTGTCTTTTGCGTGAATTTCTTTTGAGACTAATCTGGTTCCATAGACATGTGTTGTTGTTGATAGCGTCAGCGTGTGCTACCATCACAATAGATTTCTATTGACTTTGCTATCAAGCAGTATTGTGATCACGTGGGCTTTGCATGCTGGCTCTGGATGTTGCTAGATAAAATAGCTGTAACGGAGTTTAGAGTGTATCGGACTGCTTTTATCTGAGATTTTTAACGCAGTCCGATATAGTTTTTTGGACTGATATCGGACGAATTTCCAGATCGGGACATCTCTAATTGTGACCACAATTTTTGCTTGCATATTTTTCTGTAGTATTCAAAAGCAACTCTTATTATAAAGCACATGTTCATATATAATGAAAAGTTAAGATGTCTAAATGAGTTCAGAGCAGGTCTAACATGATTGGGTAGTTTGGCCATGTGACCATAAACATTTATTTCTTAGTACTGCCATCTGAATAGAAGGATAATGTCAGCTCAGAAATGACAGGTACATTTTCTAAGATAATTTTTAAATAGGCAATACATATTTTGCATGCATCATCATGAAAGGGTTATCTTTTCATACATATTAAAATTATATTATTATTTTTTTTTTTTTTCTGTGGTCAAACTGCTGATAATTAAAAACCGTGGTGTAACACAGGGAATCTATGCCCCCCATAGGTCATTCCATATTTCATAATTTTTTTTTTAAATATATTGTGTGTAAATATATATATGTGTGTGTGTGTGTGTAGGTATGTATGTATATATATATATATATATATATATATATATATATATATATATATATATATATATATATATATATATATTACATGTGTGTGTGTGTATATATTTATGACTATTACTAACCAGTATTATTAAGTGGGCAAATAAAAACTGAAAGAGGAAATTTTTTTAGCCTAATATGAGTTTATGAATCTTAAAGCCACACTTTAAAAAAAACTCTTTACCACCGACTTTTTCAAAAATAAGATTTGGGATTATATACTACATCTAATTTTTATGTTTTTATTAATTAATTTATTTTTATTAAATTGTCTAAAAAATATGCAAACCAAGTAGGCTTTACATGCATAAACATGCAAGATGTAATACAATTACAACAATAGGCAGACACAAATATAGGGAAAAAAAACGCGTATAGTAATGACACTTGTATTTACCGTAAAAAAGTAAATAAATAAAAATTAAATTAATAAAAAAAACATAAATAAATAAATAAATAAAAAAGTTTATGCAAGATAAACATTTAAAGGGTTGTGAAGGGGCTAAAGGGTACATAATTTGCTGAAAAAAAGTAGCTGCTTTATATATATACATACACACATACACACACACAGTACTGTGCCCTGGTCAGTTGGCATTTCTGTGTGGAGTTTGCATGTTCTCCCAGTGTTCGCGTAGGTTTCCTCTGGGTTCTCCGGTTTTCCCCACAATCGAAAAAACATGCGGTACAGGTGAATTGGGTAAGCTAAATTGTCTACTATATGAAAGAAAAAGAGAAAGGGGGGGTTTTAATAGGTTTAGATCTGGAGAAGGCTTTTGACAGGGTAGAGCATGATTTTTTATTTGCAATTCTTAAGGAGTTTGGATTTGGGGAAAATTTTAGAAAATGGATTAAAAAATTTTATACAGATATTTTAACTTGTATTAAATGTAATTTTTTTTAAACAGAATGTCTTCAACCAACTAGATCAATAAGGCAAGGATGTCCATTGTCTGCTTTATTATACACACTGGTAGCTGAGCCACTGGGATTGGCAATAAAATCAGATAGAAGCATTAAAGGGATACAAATAGAAAACAATGACAACAGAGAAGCTGTGTATCAATACGCTGATGATACTACATCGTTGGGGATTTTAGAGTGATATTGTAAAGCATCAGGAGCTAAGGTTAATGTTGGAAAAAGTTTATGCATGAGGGTGGGAAGAGTAAAAGAAATAACACAACATATACCCTTTAAAGAAGAAAAGGAACACAAACATTTTGGGAATTTGGGTGGGGATGGATTCTAATAAAGCAGATATTTTAAATTGGGAGAGAGTTTTAAATGGAATTGAGAAAAGACAGAGATTTTGGAAAGCTAGAATTTGACGATAAAAGGGAAAGTATTCATCTTAAATGCTTTAATGTTGTCAAAGGTCTGGCATGTGTTAGGTGTAACTGCGTTGCCTGAAGTATACTATAAAAAAATTGATGTAGTTTTTGTGGGGAAATAGAAGAGCCAAGATTGCTTATTATACTTTGATTGGGGAGGTAAAAGAAGGGGGTCTGGGACTTTTGGATAGTTTTTTAAAAATGAAAGCATTAACAATTAAGATTATTCAAAGGTTTTTGGAAGGGAAAATGGGTGTGATTTGGAAAAGTGTGTTGGATTATTATTTGAAGAAATGTGGACATTTTAATATGGGATGTAATGTTTTATGGATGAAGATGAAGAAACGGATGATAGCAGGTCTGCCAAAATTTTATGTTGAGGTCTTAGAATCATGAGGGGGATTTTTAGAAAATTTGTTGATTATACCAAAAGCAAGGGCGCAGATTCTAGAACAACCACTTTTACTGAATTCAACAATTTTAAGTGAAGGAAATGTTTTATATTTTAAGGAATGGTGGGACGGAGGATTAAGACAAGTTAAAGATGTATTATACGAAGTAATAAAAGGATTTGTACCATTAAAAGTAATTGTGGAGGATGGGTATAAAAGAGTTGTTAAAGCAAAATTACAAAGACAATGTCATGAGTTGAAAAAAGCAATACCAAATAACTGCATTGAAATAATTGAAAAAAAAAAAAGTTGGGCGATGAAGATGAATTACCAGAGACCTATTTTAAGAAGAAAAATGGAGAGATCAATGAGCTTATGTACAGTTAAGAGTTTTTACGCTAATTTTAGATAAAAGGCTTTTGTAAGACCTATAGCACTCAACTAATTAACAAAATTTTAATTATTTATTGAGACATATTCGCATATTAATATAAATGAGTAAATAAATAAAATGAATAGTATAAATGAATAAAATGGGTATTAAACAAGATATAATGACCCAAAGGTTGGTGATTCGAGCCCACCCACTGACGAATTACACACTTTGCTGCCTTGCAACTGCTAACATGTGCACTGGGCATATATCCTGGGCCACATTCTGTCCAGCGTTACAAGATGAAATCAGGATTTAGTAGAACATTGTCACGGGTCGGGAAGGTATTACTGTAAACAGTGTCTAGCTCTTGAAACAGCTCGGCTAGCACAGTCGGTAGAGTATGAGACTCTCAATCTCAGGGTTGTGGGTTAGAGCCCCAAGTTGGGCGTTTCTGTTACTTTTCTCTCTCTCTCTCAGCAAACTTACATTAGGGTTCATATAGCAGACCTTTTGAGACAAAGTTCCCCGTTTTTACCACTGTAGGTGACCTTTCACTAAGTCGCTGTGGCTCAATCCATTAGTGCGTTCGGCTGTTAACTGAAAGGTTGGTGGTTCAAGCCCACCCAGGTTCGAATTAGGCATTTTGCTGCCTTGCAACTGCTAACACGTGCACTGGACATAGATCCTGGGCCACATTCTGTCCAGCGTTACAAGATGAAATCAGGATTTAGCAGAACATTGTCACGGGTAGGGAAGGTATTACTGTAAAAGGTTTCTGGTTCCTAAAAAAGCTTCTCATCATCCCTGCTAGCTCAGTCGATAGAGCATGAGACTCTTAGTCTCAGCGTCGTGGGTTAGAGCCCCACATTGGGCGTTTCTGTTACTTTTCTCTCTTTCTCTCAGCAAACTATCATTAGGGTTCATATAGCAGACCTTTTGAGACAAAGTTCCGGGTTTCTACCACTGTAGGTCACGTTTCACTAAGTCTCTGTGGCGCAATCGGATAGTGCGTTTCTCTGTTAACTGAAAGGTTGGTGGTTCAAGCCCACCCAGGGACGGATCAAGCATTTTGCTGCCTTGTAACTGCTAACACGTGCACTGGACATAGATCCTGGGCCACATTCTGTCCAGCTTTACAAGATGAAATCAGGATTTAGCCGAACATTGTCACGGGTAGGGAAGGTATTACTGTAAACAGTGTTTAGCTCTTATACATTCATCTCATCAGCCCGGCTAGGTCAGTTGGTAGAGCATGAGACTCTTAATGTCAGGGTCGTGGGTTTGAGCCCCACGTTGGGCGTTTCTGTTACTTTTCTCTCTCTCAGCAAACTTACATTAGGGTTCATATAGCAGACCTTTTGAGACAAAGTTCCGCGTTTCTACCACTGTAGGTGACCTTTTACTAAGTCTCTTTGGCGCAATCGGTTAGCGCGTTTGGCTGTTGACTGAAAGGTTGGTGGTTGAAGCCCACCCAGGTACGAATTAGGCATTTTGCTGCCTTGCAACTGCTAACACATGCACTGGACATAGATCCTGGGCCACATTCTGTCCAGCGTTACAAGACGAAATCAGGATTTAGTAGAAGATTGTCACGGGTAGGGAAGGTATTACTGTAAACGGTTTCTGGTTCCTAAAAGAGCTTCTCATCAGCCCGGCTAGCTGAGTCGGTAGAGCATGAGACTCTTAATCTCAGGGTCGTGGGTTCGAGCCCCACGTTGGGCGTTCCTATTACTTTTCTCTCTCTCTCCCAGCAAACTTACATAAGGGTTCATGTAGCAGACTTTGAGACAAAGTTACGCATTTCTACCACTGTAGGTGATTTTTCACTAAGTCTCTGTGGCGCAATCGGTTAGCGCGTTCGGCTGTTAACTGAAAGGTTGGTGGTTCAAGCCCACCCAGGGACGAATTAGGCAGTTTGCTGCCTTGCAACTGCTAACACATGCACTGGACATAGATCCTGGGCCACATTCTGTCCAGCGTTACAAGATGAAATCAGGATTTAGCAGAAGATTGTCACGGGTAGGGAAGGTATTACTTGTAACCGTGTCTAGTTCTAGTGGGGAGTCCTCATCTGCCTGAATAGCTCAGTCGGTCGAGCATGATACACTTAATGTCAGGGTCGTGGGTTCGAGCCCCATGTTGGGCGTTTCTGTTACTTTTCTCTCTCTCTCAGCAAACTTACATTAGGGTTCATATAGCAGACCTTTTGAGACAAAGTTCCGCGTTTCTACCACTGTAGGTCACCTTTCACTAAGTCTCTGTGGCGCAATCGGTTAGCGCGTTCGGCTGTTAACTGAAAGCTTGGTGGTTGAAGCCCACCCAGGGACAAATTTGGCATTTTGCTGCCTTGCAACTGCTAAACCGTGCACTGGGCATATATCCTGGGCCACATTCTGTCCAGCGTTACAAGACGAAATCAGGATTTAGCAGAACATTGTCACGGGTAGGGAAGGTATTACTGTAAAGAGTGTTTAGCTGTTAAAAGTTCATCTCATCAGCCCGGCTAGCTCAGTCGGTAGAGCATGAGACTCTTAATCTCAGGGTCGTGGGTTCGAGCCCCACGTTGGGCGTTCCTGTACTTTTCTCTCTCTCTCCCAGCAAACTTACATAAGGTTTAATATAGCAGACTTTGAGACAAAGTTACGCATTTCTACCACTGTAGGTGACTTTTCACTAAGTCTCTGTGGCGCAATCGGTTAGCGCGTTCGGCTGTTAACTGAAAGGTTGGTGGTTCAAGCCCACCCAGGGACGAATTAGGCATTTTGCTGCCTTGCAACTGCTAACACGTGCACTGGACATAGATCCTGGGCCACATTCTGTCCAGCGTTACAAGATGAAATCAGGATTTAGCAGAATATTGTCACGGGTAGGGAAGGTATTACTGTTAACAGTGTCTAGTTCTAGTGGGGACTTCTCATCCGCCTGGCTAGCTCAGTCGGTAGAGCATGAGACTCTTAATGTCAGGGTTGTGGGTTTGAGCCCCACGTTGGTCGTTTCTGTTACTTTTCTCTCTCTCTCTCAGCAAACTTACATTAGGGTTCATATAGCAGACCTTTTGAGACAAAGTTCCGCGTTTCTACCACTGTAGGTGACTTTTTACTAAGTCTCTTTGGCGCAATCTGTTAGCGCGTTCGGCTGTTGACTGAAAGGTTGGTGGTTGAAGCCCACCCAGGTACGAATTAGGCATTTTGCTGCCTTGCAACTGCTAACAAGTGCACTGGACATAGATCCTGGGCCACATTCTGTCCAGCGTTACAAGACGAAATCAGGATTTAGCAGAACATTGTCACGGGTAGGGAAGGTATTACTGTAAAGAGTGTTTAGCTCTTAAAGGTTCGTCTCATCAGCCCGGCTAGCTCAGTCGGTTGAGCATGAGACTCTTAATGTCAGGGTTGTGGGTTCGAGCCCCACGTTGGGCGTTCCTGTTACTTTTCTCTCTTTCTTTCAGCAAACTATCATTAGGGTTCATATAGCAGACCTTTTGAGACAAAGTTACGGGTTTCTACCACTGTAGGTCACCTTTCACTAAGTCTCTGTGGCGCAATCGGTTTGCGCGTTTGGCTGTTAACTGAAAGGTTGGTGGTTCAAGCCCACCCAGGCACGAATTAGGCATTTTGCTGCCTTGCAACTGCTAACACGTGCACTGGACATAGATCCTGGGCCACATTCTGTCCAGCGTTACAAGACGAAATCAGGATTTAGCAGAACATTGTCACGGGTAGGGAAGGTATTACTGTAAACGGTTTCTGGTTCCTAAAAGAGCTTCTCATCAGCCCGGCTAGCTCAGTCGGTAGAGCATGAGACTCTTAATCTCAGGGTCGTGGGTTCGAGCCCCACGTTGGGCGTTCCTATTACTTTTCTCTCTCTCTCCCAGCAAACTTACATAAGGCTTCATGTAGCAGACTTTGAGACAAAGTTACGCGTTTCTACCACTGTAGGTGACTTTTCACTAAGTCTCTGTGGCGCAATCGGTTAGCGCGTTCGGCTGTTAACTGAAAGGTTGGTGGTTCAAGCCCACCCAGGGACGAATTAGGCAGTTTGCTGCCTTGCAACTGCTAACACATGCACTGGACATAGATCCTGGGCCACATTCTGTCCAGCGTTACAAGATGAAATCAGGATTTAGCAGAATATTGTCATGGGTAGGGAAGGTATTACTGTTAACAGTGTCTAGTTCTAGTGGGGAGTCCTCATCTGCCTGGCTAGCTCTGTCGGTAGAGCATGAGACTCTTAATGTCAGGGTTGTGGGTTCGAGCCCCACGTTGGGCATTTCTGTTACTTTTCTCTCTCTCTCTCAGCAAACTTACATTAGGTTTCATATAGCAGACCTTTTGAGACAAAGTTACGCGTTTCTACCACTGTAGGTGACTTTTCACTAAGTCTCTGTGGCGCAATCGGTTAGCGCGTTCGGCTGTTAACTGAAAGGTTGGTGGTTCAAGCCCACCCAGGGACGAATTAGGCAGTTTGCTGCCTTGCAACTGCTAACACATGCACTGGACATAGATCCTGGGCCACATTCTGTCCAGCGTTACAAGATGAAATCAGGATTTAGCAGAATATTGTCATGGGTAGGGAAGGTATTACTGTTAACAGTGTCTAGTTATAGTGGGGAGTCCTCATCTGCCTGGCTAGCTCAGTCGGTCGAGCATGATACACTTAATGTCAGGGTCGTGGGTTCGAGCCCCACGTTGGGCGTTTCTGTTACTTTTCTCTCTCTCTCTCAGCAAACTTACATTAGGGTTCATATAGCAGACCTTTTGAGACAAAGTTCCGCGTTTCTACCACTGTAGGTCACCTTTCACTAAGTCTCTGTGGTGCAATCGGTTAGCGCGTTCGGCTGTTAACTGAAAGGTTGGTGGTTCAAGCCCACCCAGGGACGAATTAGGCATTTTGCTGCCTTGCAACTGCTAACACGTGCACTGGACATAGATCCTGGGCCACATTCTGTCCAGCGTTACAAGATGAAATCAGGATTTAGCAGAATATTGTCACGGGTAGGGAAGGTATTACTGTTAACAGTGTCTAGTTCTAGTGGGGACTTCTCATCCGCCTGGCTAGCTCAGTCGGTAGAGCATGAGACTCTTAATGTCAGGGTTGTGGGTTTGAGCCCCACGTTGGTCGTTTCTGTTACTTTTCTCTCTCTCTCTCAGCAAACTTACATTAGGGTTCATATAGCAGACCTTTTGAGACAAAGTTCCGCGTTTCTACCACTGTAGGTGACTTTTTACTAAGTCTCTTTGGCGCAATCGGTTAGCGCGTTCGGCTGTTGACTGAAAGGTTGGTGGTTGAAGCCCACCCAAGGACGAATTAGGCATTTTGCTGCCTTGCAACTGCTAACACGTGCACTGGACATAGATCCTGGGCCACATTCTGTCCAGCGTTACAAGACGAAATCAGGATTTAGCAGAATATTGTCACGGGTAGGGACGGTATTACTGTAAAGAGTGTTTAGCTCTTAAAAGTTCATCTCATCAGCCCGGCTAGCTCAGTCGGTTGAGCATGAGACTCTTAATGTCAGGGTTGTGGGTTCGAGTCCCACGTTGGGCGTTCCTGTTACTTTTCTCTCTTTCTCTCAGCAAACTATCATTAGGGTTCATATAGCAGACCTTTTGAGACAAAGTTACGGGTTTCTACCACTGTAGGTCACCTTTCACTAAGTCTCTGTGGCGCAATCGGTTTGCGCGTTCGGCTGTTAACTGAAAGGTTGGTGGTTCAAGCCCACCCAGGCACGAATTAGGCATTTTGCTGCCTTGCAACTGCTAACACGTGCACTGGACATAGATCCTGGGCCACATTCTGTCCAGCGTTACAAGATGAAATCAGGAATTAGCAGAAGATTGTCACGGGTAGGGAAGGTATTACTGTAAACGGTTTCTGGTTCCTAAAAGAGCTTCTCATCAGCCCGGCTAGCTTAGTCGGTAGAGCATGAGACTCTTAATCTCAGGGTCGTGGGTTCGAGCCCCACTTTGGGCGTTTCTGTTACTTTTCTCTCTCTCTCTCAGCAAACTTACATTAGGGTTCATATAGCAGACCTTTTGAGACAAAGTTCCGTGTTTCTACCACTGTAGTTGACGTTTCACTAAGTCTCTGTGGCGCAATCGGTTAGCGCGTTTGGCTGTTGACTGAAAGGTTGGTGGTTGAAGCCCACCCAGGTACGAATTAGGCATTTTGCTGCCTTGCAACTGCTAACACGTGCACTGGACATAGATCCTGGGCCACATTCTGTCCAGCGTTACAAGACGAAATCAGGATTTAGCAGAACATTGTCACGGGTAGGGAAGGTATTACTGTAAACGGTTTCTGGTTCCTAAAAGAGCTTCTCATCAGCCCGGCTAGCTCAGTCGGTAGAGCATGAGACTCTTAATCTCAGGGTCGTGGGTTCGAGCCCCACGTTGGGCGTGCCTATTACTTTTCTCTCTCTCTCCCAGCAAACTAACACAAGGGTTCATGTAGCTGACTTTGAGACAAAGTTACGCGTTTCTACCACTGTAGGTGACTTTTCACTAAGTCTCTGTGGCGCAATCGGTTAGCGCGTTCGGCTGTTAACTGAAAGGTTGGTGGTTCAAGCCCACCCAGGGACGAATTAGGCAGTTTGCTGCCTTGCAACTGCTAACACATACACTGGACATAGATCCTGGGCCACATTCTGTCCAGCGTTACAAGATGAAATCAGGATTTAGCAGAATATTGTCATGGGTAGGGAAGGTATTACTGTTAACAGTGTCTAGTTCTAGTGGGGAGTCCTCATCTGCCTGGCTAGCTCAGTCGGTCGAGCATGATACACTTAATGTCAGGGTCGTGGGTTCGAGCCCCACGTTGGGCGTTTCTGTTACTTTTCTCTCTCTCTCTCAGCAAACTTACATTAGGGTTCATATAGCAGACCTTTTGAGACAAAGTTCCGCGTTTCTACCACTGTAGGTCACCTTTCACTAAGTCTCTGTGGCGCAATCGGTTAGCGCGTTTGGCTGTTAACTGAAAGGTTGGTGGTTGAAGCCCACCCAGGGACAAGTTAGGCATTTTGCTGCCTTGCAACTGCTAAACCGTGCACTGGACATAGATCCTGGGCCACATTCTGTCCAGCGTTACAAGATGAAATCAGGATTTAGCAGAAGATTGTCACGGGTAGGGAAGGTATTACTGTAAACGGTTTCTGGTTCCTAAATGAGCTTCTCATCAGCCCGGCTAGCTCAGTCGGTAGAGCATGAGACTCTTAATCTCAGGGTCGTGGGTTCGAGCCCCACGTTGGGCGTTCCTGTACTTTTCTCTCTCTCTCCCAGCAAACTTACATAAGGGTTCATGTAGCAGACTTTGAGACAAAGTTCCGCGTTTCTACCACTGTAGGTCACCTTTCAATAAGTCTCTGTGGCGCAGTCGGTTAGCGCGTTTGGCTGTTGACTGAAAGGTTGGTGGTTGAAGCCCACCCAGGTACGAATTAGGCATTTTGCTGCCTTGCAACTGCTAACACGTGCACTGGACATAGATCCTGGGCCACATTCTGTCCAGCGTTACAAGATGAAATCAGGATTTAGCAGAAGATTGTCACGGGTAGGGAAGGTATTACTGTTAACAGTGTCTAGTTCTAGTGGGGACTTTTCATCCGCCTGGCTAGCTCAGTCGGTAGAGCATGAGACTCTTAATGTCAGGGTTGTGGGTTTGAGCCCCACTTTGGTCGTTTCTGTTACTTTTCTCTCTCTCTCTCTCAGCAAACTTACATTAGGGTTCATATAGCAGACGTTTTGAGACAAAGTTCCGCGTTTCTACCACTGTAGGTGACTTTTTACTAAGTCTCTTTGGCGCAATCTGTTAGCGCGTTCGGCTGTTGACTGAAAGGTTGGTGGTTGAAGCCCACCCAGGTACGAATTAGGCATTTTGCTGCCTTGCAACTGCTAACAAGTGCACTGGACATAGATCCTGGGCCACATTCTGTCCAGCGTTACAAGACGAAATCAGGATTTAGCAGAACATTGTCACGGGTAGGGAAGGTATTACTGTAAAGAGTGTTTAGCTCTTAAAAGTTCGTCTCATCAGCCCGGCTAGCTCAGTCGGTTGAGCATGAGTCTCTTAATGTCAGGGTTGTGGGTTCGAGCCCCACGATGGGCGTTCCTGTTACTTTTCTCTCTTTCTCTCAGCAAACTATCATTAGGGTTCATATAGCAGACCTTTTGAGACAAAGTTACGGGTTTCTACCACTGTAGGTCACCTTTCACTAAGTCTCTGTGGCGCAATCGGTTTGCGCGTTCGGCTGTTAACTGAAAGGTTGGTGGTTCAAGCCCACCCAGGCACGAAATAGGCATTTTGCTGCCTTGCAACTGCTAACACGTGCACTGGACATAGATCCTGGGCCACATTCTGTCCAGCGTTACAAGACGAAATCAGGATTTAGCAGAAGATTGTCACGGGTAGGGAAGGTATTACTGTAAACGGTTTCTGGTTCCTAAAAGAGCTTCTCATCAGCCCGGCTAGCTCAGTCGGTAGAGCATGAGACTCTTAATCTCAGGGTCGTGGGTTCGAGCCCCACGTTGGGCGTTCCTATTACTTTTCTCTCTCTCTCCCAGCAAACTTACATAAGGCTTCATGTAGCAGACTTTGAGACAAAGTTACGCGTTTCTACCACTGTAGGTGACTTTTCACTAAGTCTCTGTGGCGCAATCGGTTAGCGCGTTCGGCTGTTAACTGAAAGGTTGGTGGTTCAAGCCCACCCAGGGACGAATTAGGCAGTTTGCTGCCTTGCAACTGCTAACACATGCACTGGACATAGATCCTGGGCCACATTCTGTCCAGCGTTACAAGATGAAATCAGGATTTAGCAGAACATTGTCACGGGTAGGGAAGGTATTACTGTAAAGAGTGTTTAGCTCTTAAAAGTTCATCTCATCAGCCCGGCTAGCTCAGTCGGTTGAGCATGAGACTCTTAATGTCAGGTTTGTGGGTTCGAGCCCTACGTTGGGCGTTCCTGTTACTTTTCTCTCTCTCTCCCAGCAAACTTACATTAGCGTTCATGTAGCAGACTTTGAGACAAAGTTACGCGTTTCTACCACTGTAGGTGACTTTTCACTAAGTCTCTGTGGTGCAATCGGTTAGCGCGTTAGGCTGTTAACTGAAAGGTTGGTGGTTGAAGCCCACCCAGAGACGAATTAGGCATTTTGCTGCCTTGCAACTGCTAAACCGTGCACTGGGCATATATCCTGGGCCACATTCTGTCCAGCGTTACAAGATGAAATCAGGATTTAGCAGAAGATTGTCACTGGTAGGGAAGGTATTACTGTAAACGGTTTCTGGTTCCTAAAAGAGCTTCTCATCAGCCCGGCTAGCTCAGTCGGTAGAGCATGAGACTCTTAATCTCAGGGTCGTGGGTTCGAGCCCCACGTTGGGCGTTCCTGTTTCTTTTCTCTCTCTCTCCCAGCAAACTTACATAAGGTTTAATATAGCAGACTTTGAGACAAAGTTACGCGTTTCTACCACTGTAGGTGACTTTTCATTAAGTCTCTGTGGCGCAATCGGTTAGCGCGTTCGGCTGTTAACTGAAAGGTTGGTGGTTCAAGCCCACCCAGGGACGAATTAGGCATTTTGCTGCCTTGCAACTGCTAACACGTGCACTGGACATAGATCCTGGGCCACATTCTGTCCAGCGTTACAAGATGAAATCAGGATTTAGCAGAAGATTGTCACGGGTAGGGAAGGTATTACTGTTAACAGTGTCTAGTTCTAGTGGGGACTTCTCATCCGCCTGGCTAGCTCAGTCGGTAGAGCATGAGACTCTTAATGTCAGGGTTGTGGGTTTGAGCCCCACGTTGGTCGTTTCTGTTACTTTTCTCTCTCTCTCTCAGCAAACTTACATTAGGGTTCATATAGCAGACCTTTTGAGACAAAGTTCCGCGTTTCTACCACTGTAGGTGACTTTTTACTAAGTCTCTTTGGCGCAATCTGTTAGCGCGTTCGGCTGTTGACTGAAAGGTTGGTGGTTGAAGCCCACCCAGGTACGAATTAGGCATTTTGCTGCCTTGCAACTGCTAACACGTGCACTGGACATAGATCCTGGGCCACATTCTGTCCAGCGTTACAAGACGAAATCAGGATTTAGCAGAACATTGTCACGGGTAGGGAAGGTATTACTGTAAATAGTGTTTAGCTCTTAAAAGTTCATCTCATCAGCCCGGCTAGCTCAGTCGGTTGAGCATGAGACTCTTAATGTCAGGGTTGTGGGTTCGAGCCCCACGTTGGGCGTTCCTGTTACTTTTCTCTCTTTCTCTCAGCAAACTATCATTAGGGTTCATATAGCAGACCTTTTGAGACAAAGTTACGGGTTTCTACCACTGTAGGTCACCTTTCACTAAGTCTCTGTGGCGCAATCGGTTTGCGCGTTCGGCTGTTAACTGAAAGGTTGGTGGTTCAAGCCCACCCAGGCACGAATTAGGCATTTTGCTGCCTTGCAACTGCTAACACGTGCACTGGACATAGATCCTGGGCCACATTCTGTCCAGCGTTACAAGACGAAATCAGGATTTAGCAGAAGATTGTCACGGATAGGGAAGGTATTACTGTAAACGGTTTCTGGTTCCTAAAAGAGCTTCTCATCAGCCCGGCTAGCTCAGTCGGTAGAGCATGAGACTCTTAATCTCAGGGTCGTGGGTTCGAGCCCCACGTTGGGCGTTCCTATTACTTTTCTCTCTCTCTCCCAGCAAACTTACATAAGGCTTCATGTAGCAGACTTTGAGACAAAGTTACGCGTTTCTACCACTGTAGGTGACTTTTCACTAAGTCTCTGTGGCGCAATCGGTTAGCGCGTTCGGCTGTTAACTGAAAGGTTGGTGGTTCAAGCCCACCCAGGGACGAATTAGGCAGTTTGCTGCCTTGCAACTGCTAACACATGCACTGGACATAGATCATGGGCCACATTCTGTCCAGCGTTACAAGATGAAATCAGGATTTAGCAGAATATTGTCATGGGTAGGGAAGGTATTACTGTTAACAGTGTCTAGTTCTAGTGGGGAGTCCTCATCTGCCTGGCTAGCTCAGTCGGTCGAGCATGATACACTTAATGTCAGGGTCGTGGGTTCGAGCCCCACGTTGGGCGTTTCTGTTACTTTTCTCTCTCTCTCTCAGCAAACTTACATTAGGGTTCATATAGCAGACCTTTTGAGACAAAGTTCCGCGTTTCTACCACTGTAGGTCACCTTTCACTAAGTCTCTGTGGCGCAATCGGTTAGCGCGTTCGGCTGTTAACTGAAAGGTTGGTGGTTCAAGCCCACCCAGGGACGAATTAGGCATTTTGCTGCCTTGCAACTGCTAACACGTGCACTGGACATAGATCCTGGGCCACATTCTGTCCAGCGTTACAAGATGAAATCAGGATTTAGCAGAATATTGTCACGGGTAGGGAAGGTATTACTGTTAACAGTGTCTAGTTCTAATGGGGACTTCTCATCCGCCTGGCTAGCTCAGTCGGTAGAGCATGAGACTCTTAATGTCAGGGTTGTGGGTTTGAGCCCCACGTTGGTCGTTTCTGTTACTTTTCTCTCTCTCTCTCAGCAAACTTACATTAGGGTTCATATAGCAGACCTTTTGAGACAAAGTTCCGCGTTTCTACCACTGTAGGTGACTTTTTACTAAGTCTCTTTGGCGCAATCGGTTAGCGCGTTCGGCTGTTGACTGAAAGGTTGGTGGTTGAAGCCCACCCAAGGACGAATTAGGCATTTTGCTGCCTTGCAACTGCTAACACGTGCACTGGACATAGATCCTGGGCCACATTCTGTCCAGCGTTACAAGATGAAATCAGGATTTAGCAGAATATTGTCACGGGTAGGGACGGTATTACTGTAAAGAGTGTTTAGCTCTAAAAAGTTCATCTCATCAGCCCGGCTAGCTCAGTCGGTTGAGCATGAGACTCTTAATGTCAGGGTTGTGGGTTCGAGCCCCACGTTGGGCGTTCCTGTTACTTTTCTCTCTTTCTCTCAGCAAACTATCATTAGGGTTCATATAGCAGACCTTTTGAGACAAAGTTACGGGTTTCTACCACTGTAGGTCACCTTTCACTAAGTCTCTGTGGCGCAATCGGTTTGCGCGTTCGGCTGTTAACTGAAAGGTTGGTGGTTCAAGCCCACCCAGGCACGAATTAGGCATTTTGCTGCCTTGCAACTGCTAACACATGCACTGGACATAGATCCTGGGCCACATTCTGTCCAGCGTTACAAGATGAAATCAGGATTTAGCAGAATATTGTCACGGGTAGGGAAGGTATTACTGTTAACAGTGTCTAGTTCTAGTGGGGAGTCCTCATCTGCCTGGCTAGCTCAGTCGGTCGAGCATGATACACTTAATGTCAAGGTCGTGGGTTCGAGCCCCACGTTGGGCGTTTCTGTTACTTTTCTCTCTCTCTCTCAGCAAACTTACATTAGGGTTCATATAGCAGACCTTTTGAGACAAAGTTCCGCGTTTCTACCACTGTAGGTCACCTTTCACTAAGTCTCTTTGGCGCAATCGGTTAGCGCGTTCGGCTGTTGACTGAAAGGTTGGTGGTTGAAGCCCACCCAGGCACGAATTAGGCATTTTGCTGCCTTGCAACTGCTAACACGTGCACTGGACATAGATCCTGGGCCACATTCTTTCCAGCGTTACAAGACGAAATCAGGATTTAGCAGAACATTGTCACGGGTAGGGAAGGTATTACTGTAAAGAGTGTTTAGCTCTTAAAAGTTCATCTCATCAGCCCGGCTAGCTCAGACGGTTGAGCATGAGACTCTTAATGTCAGGGTCGTGGGTTCGAGCCCCACGTTGGGTCTTCCTGTTACTTTTCTCTCTCTCTCCCAGCAAACTTACATTAGCGTTCATGTAGCCGACTTTGAGACAAAGTTACGCGTTTCTACCACTGTAGGTGACTTTTCACTAAGTCTCTGTGGTGCAATCGGTTAGCGCGTTAGGCTGTTAACTGAAAGGTTGGTGGTTGAAGCCCACCCAGAGACGAATTAGGCATTTTGCTGCCTTGCAACTGCTAAACCGTGCACTGGGCATATATCCTGGGCCACATTCTGTCCAGCGTTACAAGACGAAATCAGGATTTAGCAGAAGATTGTCACGGGTAGGGAAGGTATTACTGTAAACGGTTTCTGGTTCCTAAAAGAGCTTCTCATCAGCCCGGCTAGCTCAGTCGGTAGAGCATGAGACTCTTAATCTCAGGGTCGTGGGTTCGAGCCCCACGTTGGGCGTTCCTATTACTTTTCTCTCTCTCTCCCAGCAAACTTACATAAGGGTACATGTAGCAGACTTTGAGACAAAGTTACGCGTTTCTACCACTGTAGGTGACTTTTCACTAAGTCTCTGTGGCGCAATCGGTTAGCGCGTTCGGCTGTTAACTGAAAAGTTGGTGGTTCAAGCCCACCCAGGGACGAATTAGGCAGTTTGCTGCCTTGCAACTGCTAACACATGCACTGGACATAGATCATGGGCCACATTCTGTCCAGCGTTACAAGATGAAATCAGGATTTAGCAGAAGATTGTCACGGGTAGGGAAGGTATTACTTGTAACAGTGTCTAGTTCTAGTGGGGAGTCCTCATCTGCCTGGCTAGCTCAGTCGGTCGAGCATGATACACTTAATGTCAGGGTCGTGGGTTCGAGCCCCACGTTGGGCGTTTCTGTTACTTTTCTCTCTCTCTCTCAGCAAACTTACATTAGGGTTCATATAGCAGACCTTTTGAGACAAAGTTCCGCGTTTCTACCATTGTAGGTCACCTTTCACTAAGTCTCTGTGGCGCAATCGGTTAGCGCGTTCGGCTGTTAACTGAAAGCTTGGTGGTTGAAGCCCACCCAGGGACAAATTTGGCATTTTGCTGCCTTGCAACTGCTAAACCGTGCACTGGGCATATATCCTGGGCCACATTCTGTCCAGCGTTACAAGACGAAATCAGGATTTAGCAGAACATTGTCACGGGTAGGGAAGGTATTACTGTAAAGAGTGTTTAGCTCTTAAAAGTTCATCTCATCAGCCCGGCTAGCTCAGTCGGTAGAGCATGAGACTCTTAATGTCAGGGTCGTGGGTTCGAGCCCCACGTTGGGTCTTCCTGTTACTTTTCTCTCTCTCTCCCAGCAACCTTACATTAGCGTTCATGTAGCAGTCTTTGAGACAAAGTTACGCGTTTCTACCACTGTAGGTGACCTTTCACTAAGTCTCTGTAGCGCAATTGGTTAGCGCGTTAGGCTGTTAACTGAAAGGTTGGTGGTTCAAGCCCACCCAGGGACGAATTAGGCATTTTGCTGCCTTGCAACTGCTAACACGTGCACTGGACATAGATCCTGGGCCACATTCTGTCCAGCGTTACAAGATGAAATCAGGATTTAGCAGAAGATTGTCACGGGTAGGGAAGGTATTACTGTTAACAGTGTCTAGTTCTAGTGGAGACTCTTCATCCGCCTGGCTAGCTCTGTCGGTAGAGCATGAGACTCTTAATGTCAGGGTTGTGGGTTCGAGCCCCACGTTGGGCATTTCTGTTACTTTTCTCTCTCTCTCTCAGCAAACTTACATTAGGTTTCATATAGCAGACCTTTTGAGACAAAGTTCCGCGTTTCCACCACTGTAGGTGACTTTTCACTAAGTCTCTGTGACACAATCGGTTAGCGCGTTCGGCTGTTAACTGAAAGGTTGGTGGTTCAAGCCCACCCAGGGACGGATCAATCATTTTGATGCCTTGCAACTGCTAACACATGCACTGGACAAAGATCCTGGGCCAAATTCTGTCCAGCGTTACAAGATGAAATCAGGATTTAGCAGAATATTGTCATGGGTAGGAAAGGTATCACTGTTAACAGTGTCTAGACAAAGTTCCGCGTTTCTACCACTGTAGGTGACCATTCCCTAAGTCTCTGTGGCAACATTATGAAGCTGCAGGCCCCGAGACCCAACCGCACGCTCAGACCTGCTCGCTCAGACCAGCACTTCCAGACCTATCATTTTCTCAGACAGTGCCACCTGCTGTTGGAAAAATTGCCTAACCTGAATTGATTGATTTATAAATTTTAAATTACACTATTTTTCTACTATAAAATATTGCACTATGATTGAATACATTATTATATAAAATATTAAACATACTAGATTATGATTTAATGCATTAAGTCTGTTGTATTTTAATTAACTGTATTTGTAAATAGATATTGTTCAGTTACTTAAATATTTTCAGTCATTTATTGTTTTTGTTTTTTGTTTTTAAATCATTAAGGATTTATCAAACTCTTTAGTATTGAGTTGAGGGAATGAACATTATCTTATTATTCACAGAATAAATGATAGTACTCGGAGTAATTTTCTCACATCAAACTTTATTTTTTTTATAAATTTTCATGAGGTCCTACAAGTCATCGAGCTGTAAAAAATGCAGAGAAAAATTGTGAAAAACAATACTTGGATTAATAATGTATTTATTACATATAAAATAAAATAAAATGCTTTACATTCTTGTTGGGGAGATTTTTCATTTCTCGAGCAATTCTTCTGTTAAATTCCTCAACTTCACTAAAAAAAATAAATAAATGCTGTTGTCAGAAATTGTGTTTAACATAAAAACTTAACAGCTTTTGTACAATAAAATGTAAACATACCTTGCGTGATAAATGGGGCCCTGGAGGAAGACATCTTCAGCCTCCTGCCAAGACAAGCCTTGTAACTCGGAAATGCCATGAGTTATGGCCTGTACAAACATACAGATAAACCAATTAATAAAATAAAACACACACTGCAGAACATAAGCATGCTCATGTACATACATGTTTTGTGATTACCTCTGGGAGGAGACATCCACAAATGAACTCCACCTCATCATTGAAGGTCAGCTGTGTTTTGGTTTGATTAAGAATTCCTCTGATGTAGTCATAAATGATTGACTGGGACTGCTCATTCTCAATGAAGACAGGCACTTGAGAACGGGGTTTAGTGGAAACCAATTTGACCTTTTCCCACTGAGTATATCCTTTGGGCCATAGAAGGAAATTATATTTCATATGTAAATGCACAAGTAATTAATTATATTTGGCAAATAATAGTCAAATTGTCACTTGACTATATTTAAGTCAACCATACTCAGAGTCTAGAGGAGTAATTTAAAGTGGAACCATCTATACCACCAAATGCTGCTCTGGTGATTTTGATGTGATAATCAAGTCCACTAATCTTTTGTCATTCCTTTCCCAATCTTGAACTGCTTGGACATGTGCCGGAAGATTGGATGTGGTTTTTCTTTTCACCCTAAAAAGGAGCAGAATTTTTCCATCCAAGACACTTCTTGCCTTCTCAGTCCAGAAAGCAAATCTGTGCCCATAGCTTTTAATAACAAGACAAGACAAAATCCATAATTACTGTGTAACGTGGAGACTGACACGGAGGGATCCATTATGCAATATTTATTAATCACAACTTCACTCAAACACACAATATGCACCGGAGTGCACACACACATCCACAGTAGTAGTATGGGTATCAAGACTGATGATGAACAGACACAGAGTGAGTTACCAGGCATGAGTGGAAGGGAGTGAGCGAGAACCAGGATCTGTTATGCAGGCTTGGGTCAAGGGCAGGCAGCAAGGATCAGAGTCCGTATAACAGGCGTGGTTCGTGGGCAGGCAGAGAGAGAGTCAGAGTCCGTATAACAAGCATGGGTCGTGGGCAGGCAGAATGCGAAGCAAAGTAAGAGACAGGCTGGAGTCGTGCACAGGAGATCAGGCTGGAGATCATGCTCAGAAATGCTGGCCGGGGCTAAACAAGACTTCGCCCTGATCGAGTGTTTGAGTGCGGCTTATAAGAGGTACGTGGGTCATTAGCCAGATTCCAATCAGGTGTATGCGCAATCAGTGTAGATGGATGACGTAATGCTAAAAGTCCGGAGATGGTGGCCTCTGCTGGCCAGTGAGGGGAGTTACTGGGACCGAGTCGGTGAAATACTGGTCACTGGTAAGAGAGATTTTAAGTATGTTTTGTTATTCATGTTACAAGTTGTTGTATTGACACAATATAAATTTTTAATTTTACAGATTTACAAGAAAAATAAATAAATACTGACATACCCATCAGTTTGAAATTGTTCCATGAGTAGAAGGCACCACCACTGACGGATGATAGGTATATCCATCTGAAAGAAAGACTGTTTAGTCTGACAGTTAACCAACATGTTTTTGTTAATACATGAAGTTGGGTGAGCTTGCAATAACCATGCCCCTTTTTTTAAAAGATATGTTGCTTAGAAGAAAGCAAGATAATATACACTAAAATAGTTACATTTTAACTATGATTTAAAAAAGCACCAACAAAATAAAGTTACATAAATAATAAAATAATACCTCCTGGAATTGAAACCCAATGCCACACACCATTGAGAGGGTGTACTGAAAAGAGAGAAGCCACAGTCATTTACAATGTTTACAAAATCTTTAAATCAATTAACTCAATTTATATCTTACCATGAGTACAAAAACACCACAATCATTCCCTCTTGTCTGACGTGGCAAAGCCTAAAATAGGCAAAGCAAATCAATTTTATTTTAGAATAATGTACAAAAAATTTAATTGTTGTAAAAGCCAAATAATAATTTTTTAAAGTTGATTCCTCACTGGAAAATCATATCCAGTCTTTTCAGACCATGTCCCATGATCCACTTGGTAAGCAATTTTCCTGTAAACAAAACATAGTCGTAATACTAACAATTACAGCTCACCTCAACTCTAGAACACCATGCATAAAAAAGGCTAGATGAACATACAGTAGCCAGAAGTTTATGAAACGGCTATAGTAACGTAGCCAAAAGTGGCAGAACTATAATACACGGTTAGGAAATAAATAGAAATGGCTATAGGAACGTAGCCATATATCACATAAAGGCTGAAACATGTCTTAGTTTATTGATAGACCTAAAAATTGCCCTGTATTCCTCATCTCCAAATCCTGATTCATGCTCTGCGTACAGAGAGTCTAAAAACACCATCTCTCTTCGAAGCGGCATCATTATCTACAATGTTAAAGGTGTAAAAATATTTCATTTGAACATTATTGCTTCTTCCAAGATTTTTCAGTGTTTTATTTTAGAAACACACACATTGCAATACCAATTAATGTATGCACTAGACATTTCAACATTTTCTTACACAGACAACAAAGTGGTCTGGTCCATTGGCATTTGTCCATGCTGGAAAGGCTAACAGGTTTTTCAAGTCTGCATCTTCCTAGAATTGATCAGGACAGTTATGTCGTTTAATTTAGGTTGTACTTCTCACACAGTAAATACAGTACATACACGCACCGGTAATCCAGTAACAATGTTGTTAGGAGTTTCTTTCCACACAGGGAAAACATAAAAGTCCTCAATGTATATGTCCTTGCCCTACATGAATAAAAAGAAACTGTTGACAATGACATGAACATTTTCACACAGTTTAGAAATTGTTTTTTTTTTTATTTTATTTGGATCAAGTTAAAACAATCTATATAAATATTATGTTTTATAGTACATACAATTTGTCGAGCCATTTTACAAATAAGCTTCATGCAGGCGTTTCCAATCTGCAATAAATACTTTGATAAGTCAATGTTTTTAATAAAAAAAAAGTTATAATAAAAAAACAGACTGCTTACATGGAAGTCCATGTCCCTCAACAATCCAAGGCTCCAAAATTCTTCTCGAATAAGGCACACTTGCCCCTCCTTCACAATTATTTCACTGCCAGGGCGATTTCGGTCCAGCACATAATCAAGCTGTAATAATAATAACATTAAATATGTGTGTGTGTGTGTGTGTGTGTGTGTGTGCATTTATATGTAATGGTAATTGTTCACCAGTTTCTCTTGTAATGGATGCCAGTCCCTCTCCCAAGGCTTAGTAGGTTCCAAAAAATTCAGAAGAGTGGTAGGTTCACAAGCTGTTTTTTCTGTAATTGGTACTGATGACAGAGGAGATGTGACTGATGTTATGCCTGGTGATGCAGCGGTCGTTTGTAAAGTCACAATATTTTCTGGCAGTGCTGTCAGTGGACCTTAGAGTACATTAAAGCATCAAAATTTGAAAATAACACATAATAATTAGAGAACAGAAACTTGACACTGAGGAACTGGAAATAACAGTCAAATTACCAAGTGACATGTCCATTCATTTCTCTGTGGAGGATGGATTTTCTATAAATACAAATATACACATAAGTACAGTTATGGATATAGTGATGTATTTGTTATAAAGTAAGGGAAACATTACCTAACACAACCTGGCTGTGGTCATTCATGTGAATGTTTGTGTTGAATTCCTTTTTTATGTCATGAAGACGTTTCTCGTTTTTTCTGACATTGTAATGGTGGATGATGTTTCGCATGAGGAAAACATGTGTGGATGGCAATGCCATGTTCATAAAGTAGTTATTTGTCTTTAGCTTTGAAAAAAGCTGTTCTGCAGCCTGACTGTTAACTTTGCCAGCACAAGACGAAGCTTCCTCAGTGAATCACGAGGATCTTTTGTGTTGTCTTCGTGAAAGCGGTCATACAGAACATAGTGTTCTGCAGAACCAGTTATTGGATGACCATCCGGATCTGGACTTTGCTTTTTTGCAGTGAGCCATGGCAGTTACCTGTAATTTTCCTGATTTTGCTTTTGCAATATTTTCAGTGGTTGGTTCGAGTAACCTTCCCTCGAAAGGTGTGAAAGTTATGGGTTGCCTCAAATTTGTGTGGGTGGACAGTCCACGGGCAAAGTCATAAACAACAACATTAGGCAGATGCTTCCAAGACAGAAGCACATCTGCAAAATCCCGTGGACTTTCTGCTCGCAGATTACATTTTATACTGTAAACTATGCCACAAGGACACATAATGACAGCCCAACCTCCTGGAACAGACAAAAAAGATAAGCAAATAGTTAAGAAAACATAATCAAATCCCATTAATGACATTGGGACTTAAATGACCATAGGTTATGATGGAGGGCAGTGGCATTAACCTTAACAAAGTATACTTTTAAAAAATTTAAAGATGCAGTGCCTCAGTGATGTAAATACACTCCCCCACACGGAAAGCAACAATAGGTGTCAGACGAGGCCACCTCCAACACCCCCCCAGAGCTGTACACCACCAGTCACTCCCCAATCAGTGCCAAGCAGAAAACAGGACCCATTATGTCTATGTGACTTTGTACATTTCTGATTTATTTGTAATATTTTAATGTGCAACATTGAGGTTTACCTGAAGCAGCCCAAATCTTTTCAAAAACCTTGTCATAGGCCTCCCTTGACCTCATCTCCTCCGAAAGTCGCAGGAGTAGATCTGTGCGAGAGCCTTTGGCATCTAAACCACACTCTTGACACAGTCTTCTTATCACTCCCACCTATCACATAAAACACACATGTTAAATGAAATGCTAACACTGACAAATAATACATATAATTAGCATTATATATTTAACTTTCTGTTTTGAAAGTTTGTCCTTTAAGCGATCTTCAGAGACAGTTATTTCTGTTCGTTCTGCAGTTTTTGCTTTGTGCACTTTCTCAAATTCAGTGTTGAGAACAACATTCGCTATATGAGTCTTACTCCCGATCCAGGGTGCCCAAAAGTTGTAACTAGGTGTAACACAAAATGGATTGTTTTTTTGACCTTTAGGACAAACAAACATGTTAATACATCAGTGAATTTAGATTGTACTCCTGAAAACACTTATGAAATTAAATAATGATGACATGCCATTCCTGATATAATAAATTTCCTTACTTGAAAAAATCCTCGAGCAATTCGTTCTTCTGTCAGTGCCTTCCAAAACATATCTAAATCCACCTCTCCATTAAAATCTTGTGGAGGCTGTGAAAGATCACGCACTAAAGAAAATAAATACATACTATAAACTTACTAATAGTTTTACTAATAAGACTTACCTCTCTGCAGTAAAAAGGAAAGATATTTACCAGAGAGATGAAAGGATGCCTTCTTGTGGAGGTCCATTATGACCACAGGTGGATGGTCACCACAAGATACACATGAATACTCGTATTCATGGTCAGTTAGGGCCTCAAAATGCAGATAGCCGTGGAGAAGAGTAACTGCTGAGGGGAACTGTACACCTGTAGTTACCTCCAAGTACTCCACTACTCTGCTGACTGCTGTATGCACCTATGATAAAGAAATCACAGTTAATCAGTACTTATATAGGCAAGGCAAGGCAAGTTTATTTATATAGCACATTTCATACACAATGGTAATTCAAAGTGCTTTACATAAACAAGAATAAAAGAGACAAGTATAAGAAAATAAAAACAAAGAATAAAAATGATTTAAAAAAACAGTTAAAAACAGAAAACATAATAGTGTGAACTGTCGGACGTAGCACAGTGCTCATTCAGTAAAGGCACAGCTAAACAGATGTGTTTTAAGTCTTGATTTGAATGTGCCTAATGTTGCCTAACATAAAATCAACACTATGAAGAAATCCTATTGTTGTTAAAAATATTATATTGTATAACATATAATATATGTATTGTATAACGATTACCTGCAACAGGTTTCTTATGGTGAGGCAGAGAGAGAGTTCAAGCAGGACATGGTCATTGAAGTTATGCAAACCATTAGCCCACTCTTGGTAACGGTACATCATTCCACAGAAAGGACATAATTTGTAGTAGGTTGAAATATCTGCAGATACAGAATGTAAAAAAAATGGTTTAGTATCTTTTTCATAATTAAAATAAAATAAAATATGTAAGTAACAATTATCAACCTTGGACAATTCCTGTAGTTGTAAGAATTTTCGCTTTACGTGTAATGCAGACAGGATCACTGAGCAATGTGCGGTCTGAGCAGTGGTAGCACATTGTCTCATCAGGGATTAGGTGTTTTGGAAATTCCTTATAGTCTGAAGAAAGCCTCAAATGACTGGGAATAGTAGATGGTAGCTTTTTATTCATTAAGATGTATTCTACTATGCTCTTTACTTTAGCAATGTCCTTTGGAGGGTAATTCTCACTTTCATCACTTTCCTCCATCGCTGCTGCCTGAAATTCTTCAGCGCTTTCAGTGCTCCGAACTTTTCGGAAGAGTTCAGGGTGAATTTGAAAGAGGTGCCATTTTGCTATGTATTTATGGGTACATGATCTCTGGGTTTTTGCATAGGGACAGTGCCATGAATTCTTCTTGGTGTCATATGATACCATGACTCTGCCCAGTCTACTATAATATGATATATTAGGCTCGTAGACCGATATGAACCTTTTTGTTGGTGGGACTCCAATCTTGGATTCAACTGCCAGCTGTCGGTGGTTTGCCGTCTCAGGAATGTCAGGTGCTTGCAGCAGGAGGTTGTTTCGTTAGCGCTTCCGCTTTCGTTAGTGAAGTTCTTTTGCGGAACGTTTGTAGATCCCGTCGTGTTCTTCAAGCTATGTCGTTTGAGCACTGTGCTGATAGGCTGACGTAAGAAAACAGGACACAAAATATACAAGGCAAAAGTGCAAAGCACGGAGCTCTAGGCAAAGGCGGTCCGAACCGCAGCAAAGCAGGAGGTCGACATGTCCAAATAGACCAAATCAGAAACTAAGCAGAGAAAAACGGCATCTGTACAGAAAGAAAACAGATGGAACAGGTGGTTTGCAAGCACAGGTACGTCTGCTGCAAGTACAGCGCCGTCAGGAGACAGGGGTTGCTGGCCCATTCCCCAAGCTCGGTGGCTGGACATCACCGTCCTGGAGTACGGCCGATAGAAAACGGCGGCTGACGGCTGAATTTTTGAAAAAGAACAAAAAATGAAATATTTTTTAAAAATAACAAAAAATCAAATTTTTTTTAAAAAATAAAAAAATCGAAATTTTTTGAAAAATAACAAAAAATAAAAAAAATTTGAAAAATCACCAAAAAATGAATTTTTTGAAAAATCACCAAAAATGAAAATTTATGAAAAATCACAAAAAATGAAAAATTTTTGAAAAAATAACAAAAAATGAAATTTTTTTGAAAAATCACCAAAAATTTATTTTTTTTGAAAAATCACCAAAAATGAAAGTTTTTCGAAAAATAAAAAAATGAATATTTTTTGAAAAATAACAAAAAATGTAATTTTTTCTAAAAATCACCAAAAATGAACAATTTTTGAAAAATAACAAAAAATTACATTTTTGAAAAATCACAAAAAATGAAAATTTTTTGAAAAATCACAAAAAATCACAAAAAATGAAATTTTTTCGAAAAATCAAAAAAATGAATATTTTTTGAAAAATAACAAAAAATGAAATTTTTTGAAAAATAACAAAAAATCACAAAAATGAAACATTTTTGAAAAATTGCAAAATATGAAATTTTTTTGAAAAATCGCAAAATATGAAATTTTTTTGAAAAATCACAAAAAATGAAAATTTTTTGAAAAATCACAAAAATTTAATTTTTTTGAAAAATCGCAAAAAATGAAATTTTTTTGAAAAATCGCAAAATTCACAAAAAATGAAATTTATTTTAAAAATCACAAAAAATCACCAAAAATGAAATTTTTTTGAAAAATCGCAAAATATGAAAATTTTTTGAAAAATCGCAAAAAATCACAAAAAAAGATATTTTATTGAAAAATCACAAAAAATTTAATTTTTTTGAAAAATCGCAAAATATGATTTCTTTTTGAAAAATCGCAAAAAATCACAAAAAATGAAATTTTTTGAAAAATCACAAAAAATTACAATTTTTTTAAAAATCGCAGAAAATCACAAAAAATGAACATTTTTTGAAAAATCACCAAAAATGAACATTTTTTGAAAATTCGCAAAAAATTAACATTTTTGAAAAATCGCAAAAAAATTAACATTTTTTGAAAAATCGCAAAAAATGAATTTTTTTTAAAAAATCACAAAAATTGAAAATTTTTTGAAAAATCACAAAAAATGAAATTTTTTCGAAAAATCACAAAAAAATGAATTTTTTTGAAAAATCGCAAAATATGAAATTTTTTTTGAAAAATCGCAAAAAATCACAAAAAATAAACATTTTTTGAAAAATAACAAAAAAATGACATTTTTTTGAAAAATCGCAAAAATCGATTTTTTGAAAAATCACAAAAATGAACATTTTTTGAAAAATCGCAAAAGATGAACATTTTTTGAAAAGTCGCATAAATTCACAAAAAATTAACATTTTTTGATAAATTGAAAAAAAATGAAAATTTTTTGAAAAATCACAAAAAATCACAAAAATAAAATTTTTTTTGAAAAATCAAAAAATTAAAAAAATTTTAAAAATCGCAGAAAATCACAAAAAATGATTTTTTTTTTGAAAAATCGCAAAAAATGAAATTTTTTTTAAAAATCTCAAAAATTGAAATTTTTTTGAAAAATCACAAAAAATTAAATTTTTTTAAATAATCGCAAAAAATCACAAAAAATGAAATTTTTTTGAAAAATCGCAAAATATGAAATTTTTGAAAGATCGCAAAATATGAAATTTTTTTGAAAAATCACAAAAATTAAATTTTTTCGAAAAATAAAAAAATGAATATTTTTTGAAAAATCGCAAAAAATCACAAAAAATTATCATATCAATTATCAATTTTTGAAAAATCGCAAAATATGATTTTTTTTTTGAAAAATCGCAAAATATGAAATTTTTTTTGAAAAATCACAAAAAATCACAAAAAATGAAAAATTTTTGAAAAATCGCAAAATATGAATTTTTTTTGAAAAATCGCAAAAAATAAAATTTATTTTCAAAAATCACAAAAATCACAAAAAATTATCATTTTTTAAAAAATAACAAAAAATGAAATTTTTTTGAAAAATAACAAAAAATCACAAAAAAATGAAAATTTTTTGAAAAATCGCAAAATATGAAATTTTTTTGAAAAATCGCAAAATATGAAAATTTTTTGAAAAATCACAAAAAATGAAAAATTGAAAAATCGCAAATCATGAAATTTTTTTAAAAATCGCAAAAAATCACAAAAAATGAAAATTTTATGAAAAATCGCAAAAAATGAAAATTTTTTGAAAAATCACAAAAAATGAAACTTTTGAAAAATCGCAAAATATGAAATTTTTTTGAAAAATTGCAAAAAATCACAAAAAATGAAAAATTTTTGAAAAATCACAAAAAATTAAAATTTTTTGAAAAATCACAAAAATGAACATTTTTTGAAAAATCGCAAAAGATGAAAATTTTTTGAAAAATCGCAAAAAATCACAAAAAATTAAAAAATTTTGAAAAATCACAAAAAATGAAAATTTTTTGAAAAATCACAAAATATGAAATTTTTTGAAAAATTGCAAAATATGAAAAATTTTTGAAAAATCACAAAAAATGAAACATTTTTGAAAAATCACAAAATATGAAAAATTTGTGAAAAATCATAAAAAATGAAATTTTTTTGAAAAATCACAAAAGATGAAATTTTTTTGAAAAAATCGCATAAAATCACAATAAATGAACTTTTGAAAAATCTCAAAAAATCACAAAAATTGAAAATTTTTTGAAAAATCACAAAAAATGAACATTTTTTGAAAATTCGCAAAAAATTAAAAATTTTTTTAAAAATTGCAGAAAATCACAAAAAATTAAATTTTTTTGAAAAATCGCAAAATATGAAATTTTTTTGAAAAATCACAAAAAATAAAAAATTTTGGAAAAATCGCAAAAAATGAAAATTTTTTGAAAAATCACAAAAAATTAAATTTTTTTTGAAAAATCGCAAAATATGAAATTTTTTTGAAAAATCACAAAAAATGAAAAATTTTTGAAAAATCGCAAAATATGAAAATTTTTTGAAAATTCGCAAAAAATCACAAAAAATGAAAACATTTTGAAAAATCACAAAAAATGAAAAATTTTTGAAAAATCACAAAAGATGAAATTTTTTTGAAAAATCACAAAAAATGAAATTTTTTTGAAAAATCACAAAAAATGAAAATTTTTTGAAAAATCACAAAAAATGAATTTTTTTTAAAAAATCACAAAAGATGAAAATTTTTTGAAAAATCGCATAAAATCACAAAAAATGAAAATTTTTGGAAAAATCTCAAAAAATCACAAAAATTAAAAATTTTTGAAAAATCACAAAAAATCACAAAAATTGAAAAATTTTTGAAAAATCACAAAAAAAGAAAATTTTTTTAAAAATCGCAGAAAATAACAAAAAATGAAATTTTTTTGAAAAATCGCAAAATATGAAATTTTTTTGAAAAATCACAAAAAATGAAAATTTTTTTGAAAAATCGCAAAATATGAAAATTTTTTGAAAAATCGCAAAAAATCACTTAAATGAAAATTTTTTGAAAAATCACAAAAAATGAACATTTTTTGAAAAATCACAAAAAATGAAAATTTTTTGAAAAATCGCAAAAAATCACTAAAATGAAAATTTTTTGAAAAATCACAAAAAATGAACATTTTTTGAAAAATCACAAAAAATGAAATTATTTTGAAAAATCGCAAAATATGATTTTTTTTGAAAAATCGCAAAAAATCACAAAAAATGAAAAATATTTGAAAAATAACAAAAAATTAAATTTTTTTGAAAAATCACAAAAATGAACATTTTTTGAAAAATCGCAAAATATGAAATTTTTTTGAAAAATCGCAAAAAATCACAAAAAATGAAAAATTTTTGAAAAATCACAAAAAATGAAATTATTTTGAAAAATCGCAAAATATGATTTTTTTTTGAAAAATCGCAAAAGATGAAAATTTTTTGAAAAATCACAAAAATGAACATTTTTTGAAAAATCGCAAAAGATGAAAGATTTTTGAAAAATCGCAAAAAATCACAAAAAATTAAAAAATTTTGAAAAATCACAAAAAATGAAAATTTTTTGAAAAATCACAAAAATGAACATTTTTTGAAAAATCGCAAGATGAACATTTTTTGAAAAGTCGCATAAAATCACAAAAAATGAAAATTTTTTGAAAAATCGCAAAAAAATGAAAAATTTTTGAAAAATCACAAAAAATCACAAAAATTGAAAATTTTTTGAAAAAACACAAAAAATTTAATTTTTTTTAAAAATCGCAGAAAATCACAAAAAATGAAATTTTTTTGAAAAATCGCAAAATATGACATTTTTTTGAAAAATCACAAAAAATGAAAATTTTTTGAAAAATCGCAACAAATCACAAAAATGAAAGTTTTTTAAAAAATCACAAAAATGAACATTTTTTGAAAAATCGCAAAATATGAAATTTTTTTGAAAAATCGCAAAAAATCACAAAAAAATGAAAAATTTTTGAAAAATCACAAAAAATGAAATTATTTTGAAAAATCGCAAAATATGATTTTTTTTTGAAAAATCGCAAAAAATCACAAAAAATGAAAAATATTTGAAAAATAACAAAAAATTTAAATTTTTTGAAAAATCACAAAAATGAAAATTTTTTGAAAAATCGCAAAATATAAAAATTTTTTGAAAAATCACAAAAAATTTAAAATTTTTGAAAAATCACAAAAAATTACAATTTTTTGAAAAATCACAAAAATGAACATTTTTTGAAAAATCGCAGATGAAAATTTTTTGAAAAATCACAAAAATGAACATTTTTTGAAAAATCGCAAAAGATGAAAATTTTTTGAAAAATCGCAAAAAATCACAAAAAATTAAAAAAATTTGAAAAATCACAAAAAATGAAAATTTTTTGAAAAATCACAAAAAATGAATTTTTTTTAAAAAATCACAAAAGATGAAAATTTTTTGAAAAATCGCATAAAATCACAAAAAATGAAAATTTTTGGAAAAATCTCAAAAAATCACAAAAATTAAAAATTTTTGAAAAATCACAAAAAATCACAAAAATTGAAAAATTTTTGAAAAATCACAAAAAAAGAAAATTTTTTTAAAAATCGCAGAAAATAACAAAAAATGAAATTTTTTTGAAAAATCGCAAAATATGAAATTTTTTTGAAAAATCACAAAAAATGAAAATTTTTTTGAAAAATCGCAAAATATGAAAATTTTTTGAAAAATCGCAAAAAATCACTTAAATGAAAATTTTTTGAAAAATCACAAAAAATGAACATTTTTTGAAAAATCACAAAAAATGAAAATTTTTTGAAAAATCGCAAAAAATCACTAAAATGAAAATTTTTTGAAAAATCACAAAAAATGAACATTTTTTGAAAAATCACAAAAAATGAAATTATTTTGAAAAATCGCAAAATATGATTTTTTTTGAAAAATCGCAAAAAATCACAAAAAATGAAAAATATTTGAAAAATAACAAAAAATTAAATTTTTTTGAAAAATCACAAAAATGAACATTTTTTGAAAAATCGCAAAATATGAAATTTTTTTGAAAAATCGCAAAAAATCACAAAAAATGAAAAATTTTTGAAAAATCACAAAAAATGAAATTATTTTGAAAAATCGCAAAATATGATTTTTTTTTTGAAAAATCGCAAAAGATGAAAATTTTTTGAAAAATCACAAAAATGAACATTTTTTGAAAAATCGCAAAAGATGAAAATTTTTTGAAAAATCGCAAAAAATCACAAAAAATTAAAAAATTTTGAAAAATCACAAAAAATGAAAATTTTTTGAAAAATCACAAAAATGAACATTTTTTGAAAAATCGCAAGATGAACATTTTTTGAAAAGTCGCATAAAATCACAAAAAATGAAAATTTTTTGAAAAATCGCAAAAAATCACAAAAATTGAAAATTTTTTGAAAAAACACAAAAAATTTAATTTTTTTTAAAAATCGCAGAAAATCACAAAAAATGAAATTTTTTTGAAAAATCGCAAAATATGACATTTTTTTGAAAAATCACAAAAAATGAAAATTTTTTGAAAAATCGCAACAAATCACAAAAATGAAAGTTTTTTAAAAAATCACAAAAATGAACATTTTTTGAAAAATCGCAAAATATGAAATTTTTTTGAAAAATCGCAAAAAATCACAAAAAATGAAAAATTTTTGAAAAATCACAAAAAATGAAATTATTTTGAAAAATCGCAAAATATGATTTTTTTTTTAAAAATCGCAAAAAATCACAAAAAATGAAAAATATTTGAAAAATAACAAAAAATTTAAATTTTTTGAAAAATCACAAAAATGAAAATTTTTTGAAAAATCGCAAAATATAAAATTTTTTTGAAAAATCGCAAAAAATCACAAAAAATTAAAAATTTTTGAAAAATCACAAAAAATTACAATTTTTTGAAAAATCACAAAAATGAACATTTTTTGAAAAATCGCAAAAGATGAAAATTTTTTGAAAAATCACAAAAATGAACATTTTTTGAAAAATCGCAAAAGATGAAAATTTTTTGAAAAATCGCAAAAAATCACAAAAAATTAAAAAATTTTGAAAAATCACAAAAAATGAAAATTTTTTGAAAAATCACAAAAATGAACATTTTTTGAAAAATCGCAAGATGAACATTTTTTGAAAAGTCGCATAAAATCACAAAAAATGAAAATTTTTTGAAAAATCGCAAAAAAATGAAAAATTTTTGAAAAATCACAAAAAATCACAAAAATTGAAAATTTTTTGAAAAAACACAAAAAATTAAATTTTTTTTAAAAATCGCAGAAAATCACAAAAAATGAATTTTTTTTGAAAAATCGCAAAATATGACATTTTTTTGAAAAATCACAAAAAATGAAAATTTTTTGAAAAATCGCAACAAATCACAAAAATGAAAGTTTTTTGAAAAATCACAAAAAATGAACATTTTTTGAAAAATCACAAAAAAATGAAATTATTTTGAAAAATCGCAAAATAAGATTTTTTTTTGAAAAATCGCAAAAAATCACAAAAAATGAAAAAAATTTGAAAAATAACAAAAAATGAAAATTTTTTGAAAAATCACAAAAATGAACATTTTTTGAAAAATCGCAAAATATGAAATTTTTTTGAAAAATCACAAAAAATGAAAATTTTTTGAAAAATCACAAAAAATTAAAAATTTTGGAAAAATCACAAAAATGAACATTTTTTGAAAAATCGCAAAAGATGAAAATTTTTTGAAAAAATCTTGAAAAATCATAAAAAAATCTTGAAAAATCACCAAAAATCATGAAAAATGAAAAATTCACCAAAAATCATGAAAAATTATCTGTACAAACAGTAAAAAATATGTAGTGCAAAAAAAATGACAGTGCAAATACAACGACAGTACAAATAACAGACAAATAAAATGACAATGTGAAATTGACAGCGATATGTACAATGAATAGGTGTCCACATAGTTGTAGGCAGTGTTGTTTCAAGTATGGATTGGCTAAAAGTCAGTGCATGCTACATATTGATGTTGTGCAGTGAGGGTATGGAAGAGTCTGTGTGTTGTGTATTAAGTGTTCATCACCCTGATAGTCTGAGGGAAGAAATTTTTCTTTAGCCGGCTGGTGCGTGACCAGATGCTGCGGAACCATCTGCCTGAGGGTAGCAGACGGTTTTATCTGTATAATTGTACATGTTAAACTAATTTAAATTAGAAGTCCACTAAATGTTCATTAACTAAAGTCACAGCAAAAGGTGCTGCAATTAATGTAGAAATGCCAAAGTTCCACTGCTTTTTCTGTGACAACTGTAGGGCTCGTCCAGGGATTGAACCCAGGACCTTTCGCATCCTAAGCGAGAATCATACCCAACGAGCCCTGAAGAAAGACCCTGCAGTGCCAAAAAAAATTCTTACTTTTTTATAAATACTTTTTGTTCTTGTTGTTTTTAGTATGTGCCACCTGGGTTGCCTTTGATGCAGTTCCTTTTAAGTTGGCTGTGCAGCACAATCCAGTGTGACCTTCAAAAGCTAGGTTCATACCCGTAGGTCAAAAAGACATGACAATGGAAAACTCTTCAGAGAAGCTGTTTTGTCATTAGGTGTACACACCAGATCGTCTGAATGCAATATGGTATAGGGATCCTTAAGTGCTGTTTTCTAGGTTAAAAGAACGTCCGGAGTCATACAACAGATATGGCAAATGCTAGTATTGGCCCAGTGGCCTAATGGATAAGGCATCACTCTTTGAAGTTGGGGATTGTGGATTCAAGTCCTGTTTGGGTTGTGTTTGTTAGGTTACATTTAAGTTGTTTGAAAAAATCCTGACTTGTCTACTCAAAGCTTAGGTGTGATGATCTGAGGGCAATAGTTAGCTTCCAATTCTCAGACTTGCTGCACACTTCAATTAGGATTCATCCAATCTTGCTTAAATCTCACTGTCATGTTACAAACCTAAAAGGTTCCGCTAAGCTCTGGGAATGGAGATCTTGACTTCAAGTACCCCGTGGCTCTCAATTGACGGTTTCATGTTAGGTGGATGATGATGAAATGCAAACTAGTTGCAGAAAAGAGCTGCAGAAAGGTTGTGATTTCAAGTTAATGAGAGTGGCCTTGACTGGAATTCGAAACTCTCAAGACCAGTCACACTATACACTAGAACCATACCCCAGAACCGATGAGACACGAATGTGAATGATTGCAGAAAGAAAATGTTTGGCCATTAGTTCTTATTTGATAGAATGCAAATTGTCATCGAGATCCTAAAGTGCAGTTTTCCATGCGGTAGCATCTTGTTGAAGGCGTACAAGAGATCTTTGATAGAAGATTGGTGACATGGCCCAGTGGCCTAATGGATAAGGCATCAGCCTCTGGAGCTGGGGATTGTGGGTTCAAGTCCCACCTGGGTCGTTCTTGAAAATCTCCCTTTAACTTGAGATCAGTGTTTGGTGGATGAAACACAGTAGCTGTGAAAACCTTCTTGAGATGTGTTTGCGTGTCATTAACTTCCTTGATTGGCATTCCATACTACCTGTTATGACTAAAAGGGTAACGAGATACCTAACGCAAATGGCAATGTTGAAGCATGCATGGTGCCTACAGAGAAGAGACTGTGTACAAACACAAAGATGATGCTTACATATTAAGCTGGTACGTTGTTCAAGATCCATAAACAATTCTAACGACTGAATCATTCCCGCTCCTTTTTTGTCTGTATTATTGTACAGGTCAGACTAATTTAGATCAGAAATCCACTAAAACTTCATTAACTAAAGTTGCTACAACTTACACAGAAACACCAAAGCATCACTGCTTTTCTGTGGAAGATGTAGGGCTCGTTAAGGATTTGAACCCAAGACCTCTCACACCCAAAGCGAGAATCATACCCCTACACCAATGAGCCCAGTAGAAACACTCTGCAGTGTCAAAAAAAATTTCTGTAAAATCGGTCCAATCTACTTTTTGTTCATGTAGTTTTTGTTATGTGTGTCAGCAACTCCCTGGATTCATGTTACAGTTCACAGGCAGTATAGAAACAGCATAGTGGCCTAATGGATAAGGCACCAGCCTTCGAAGCTGGGGATTGTGGGTTCGAGTCCCACCTGAGTTGTCTTTGACGCAGTTCCTTTTAAGTTGGCTGTGCAGCACAATCCATTGTGGCTTTCAAAAAGCTAGGTTTATACCCTTAGGTCAAAAAGACATGACAATTGAAAACTCTTCAGAGAAGCTGTTTTGTCATTAGGTGTACACACCAGATCGTCTGAATGAAATATGGTATAGGGATCCTAAAGTGCTGTTTTCTGAGTTACAAGATCTTCCTAAACCGTACAACAGATATGGCAAATGCTAGTATTGGCCCAGTGGCCTAATGGATAATGCATCAGCGTTCGAAGCTGGGAATTGTGGGTTTAAGTCCCATTTGGGTTGTGTTTGTTGGGTTAAATATAAATTGTGTGGAAAAAATCCTCACTTGTCCCCTCAAACCTTAGGCGTGATGATCTGAGGTCAATAGTTAGCTTCAAATTCTCAGACTTGCTGCACACTTCAATAAAGATTAATCCAATCTTGCTTAAATTATCCAATCACTTTACAAACATCAAAGGTTCTGAAAAGCTCTGGTAATGGAGATCTTGACTTCAAGTACCCCGTGGCTTTCAACTAATGGTCTCATGTTAGGTGGATGATAATGAAATGCAAACAAGAAAATAGCTGCAGAAAGGTTGTGATTTCATGTTAATGAGAGTGGCCTTGTGGATAAGGCATCAGCCTCTGGAGTTGGGTATTGTGGGTTCAAGTCCCATCTGGGTTGTCTTTGAAGGACCACTATAGATTTAATTACAGATCATTTCAACCAATCATTGCAATGAAAAAAAAAACTGATGCATCAACACATCAAAGCACTCTCTTGCTGACATCAGGGCTTTCCTGTTGCAGTCGGGTGTGCACGTCTCCAACACCACTATAAGACGATACTATAGACATCAAAGCCCTGTAGGCCTTCCTAGAAAAACAACTGCAAGGCAAGGAAAATGAACAGGTATTGTGTATTATCATCTTGTCAAATCAATTATTTCAGCAACACTTATGTCAAATTGTTAATAAAATGAATTAATAAATTATTGTATGTGTTTGTTGTATAGTGCTGCACTTAAAACGATTGACGAAAAACTGCACAAGGACAATGAGCGATCTGCTAAAAAGATTCAGAGTGAGCTTCTGTTTAGAATACAGTTAAAAGCATCAGTCTGCAATATTAGAAAACCAGTAAAACAACTCAGGTGGACCTATGGAAAAGCCAGGTAAGCCATTTTGAACAATGTCATAATGAAAAGATTTATTTATTTACATTAATCCATGCATCTCTTTATTTAGGCTATTTGCTTTATACGAGCTTAAATGTCCTACAAATTTATTAATAGGACATACCCTATTAATAAACCGACATGTTGTGAAACCGAAAGCAAAGCATCCAGTAAAAATTCATGTCTGGGGAGCCATATTCCATCAGGGACCTGGACCGCTAGTTGTGTTAGAAGGTTAGTTCATATCTCTTTAATATGATTGAATCGTTTCTTTGCAGTTTCTTTATTTATTGTAAGGGACCGAGGGTCAAAGGAAACAGAACACAAGCCAAAAATCCTCCACTTGAGATTTATTCTCAACAAATAGGACATAAGTCCTCAAATTAATATAATTTAACAAAAAAGAAAGTAAAGGAACATGAGGCCAACATAACCAACCAACACAAAATGACCTCCTACAATGAAGAACAGCCAGGCCTATAAAGAAAAGGATGAGCTCATTTAAATTACAAAGGGATAAAGACAAAAATTCACATTACTACATACATCACAAAAACAAAATAAATGCAATAACAACATTACCACAAAAATAATAAAATCAAACATTAACCAATATAAACAAATTAACAAAATCAATACATAAATATTTAATCAAAGAGGATATCTAAAATAACTTCTCCCCCTGCATTATTCAAGCAGTTGGTTTGCCCGGGCGGAACCATTTTGCATAAATCCGGCGTTCCCGCCCGGACTCCAATCTTTGCCGCACCGGAAGCCACCCGGCCACCACTTTCTGTCTCCAGCGCACCACTCGGTAACTCAAAAGAAACAAACATTAATCATACAACGAAACTAATTTGTGTGCACTCCAAATTAATTTAGTAGTAACAAAAATGTATGGTTTCTATAAATAAAGCACAAGAAAGAAACTAATGTGTGTTGTGATTTGTATAATAGATATGGAGAAAGAAACTATAAAATGAAATGTCATGTCTGCATAACTGTGAATATGTTTGCATGGTTGCGTGTGTGTATGTGTGGTTGTGTGTGTGGTTGTGTGTGTGTGTGTATAAATACGCACGCTGTTACACAGAACTGTGCGGCCAACCTTTCAGGCCGTCACACTCTCCCCCTCTTCCAGAACTTCACTAGAGCACCGGGACAGGTAGTCAGCAGTAACATTAGTTTTTCCCGGCACATGTTGTACTTTGAAACTGAATGGCTGCATTGCAAGATACCATCTCGTTATCCGCCCATTTGTGTCCTTCATTTTCTCTAACCACTGCAATGCCTTGTGATCGGTCTCCAAGACAAACTCTCCACCCAACAGATAGTACCTCAAAGAATCCAAAGCCCACTTCACGGCCAAACACTCTTTTTCAATGGTAGAGTAACGCATCTCCCTTGGGAACAACTTTCGGCTGATAAAGGCAACGGGTCGTCTGGCTTCAGGCATACCCTGCAAGAGAACGGCACCTAGGCCCCTCTCTGAGGCATCAGTCTGTACAACAAATGGAAGGTTAAAGTCAGGATTATAAAGTACAGCATTGGTCGTTAAAGCTCCCTGGATGTCTCGGAAAGCTTTCAATTTGTCCTCAGTCCACTGCAACTGATTCGGGCAACGTGTCCCCACCATATCGGTCAACGTGGCAGCTCTACTGGAAAAATTGGGTATGAATCGATGGTAAAACCCTGCCATACCCAAGAAAGATCGCAAATCCTTGCGTGTTTGTGGCACAGGACACTTCTCCAGAGCTTGGATCTTCCCTATTTGCGGTCGGACCATCCCTTGACCTATGACATAGCCCAAATATTCAGTTTCTCTCTTGGCCACAGCACATTTCTTCGGATTAACAGTCAGGCCTGCACTCTGAAGACGCCTCATCACCTCTTGAAGATTCTGCACGTGTTCATCCCAGGTGTTGCTGTACACAACAATATCATCAATATATGCAGCTGCAAAAGTCAATCCATGCAATACCTTATCCATTAATCTCTGGAACGTCGCACCAGCTCCATGCAATCCAAAGGGTAACACCTTAAAATGAAATAGGCCCCATGGTGTTCTGAAGGCAGTGAGCGGCCTAGAAGACAAGGTCAGGGAAATCTGCCAATAGCCTTTAGAAAGATCCATTGTCGTTATATATTGGGCTTGTCCCAATCGGTCAATCAGATCACTAATACGAGGAGTAGGATAAGAATCAAATTTAGAAACTGAATTCAGATACCTGAAGTCAATACAAAATCGAATACTCCCGTCTTTCTTGGGAACGAGGACAACCGGATGACACCACTCACTGTGGGATGGCTCAATAATTCCCAGATGTAACATCATTTCCACTTCTTCCTTCAACTTCTCCTGCAGTCGCTCAGGCACTCTGTAACTTCGACGTCTCACAACAGCCTCAGGTTTCAAGACTATATCATGCTGGATTAGTTTGGTAAAGCCTGGGAATTCAGAAAACACATCAGAAGTGCAAACTGCTCTCACTTGCGACTGTTGTGCCTCAGACAGATGATCCAGCTCAAGATCTCCCACATTTGGCTCAGGCAAATACTGCTCATCTGATTCCTCCTCTCCGACTCGACAGACCATTAGAGACCTTAACTCTCCTTTAGCTCGAGGGGTCCACTCTTTTAACAGGTTAACATGCAGAACTCGACTGGCTCGTGCTTGACCCGGTGTAAAGATCTCATAAGTTGTGGGACTGAGTTTCCTCTTAACGTCAAAAGGGCCTTGCCATTTAGCCAACAGCTTACTTTCCTCATTAGGCAACATCACAAGTACCTTCTGACCAACTTGTAAATTTCTCTCTCGAGCCGCAGGGTCATACCAAAGACGTTGCTGTTCTTTAGCTTTAGTCAGGTTAGTTTGGGCCAAACTGGCCATTTTCTCAAAGCGTTCCCTCATCTGTAAAACATAGGAGACAACATTATTGGGCTCTTTCTGATCAGGACTGTCTTTCCATACCTCTTTAAGCAGAGCCAGTGGGCCCCGAACATCACGACCATATAGCAACTCAAAGGGAGAGAAGCCTGTAGAAGATTGGGGAACTTCTCTATAAGCAAATAGAAGATAGGGCAGCCACTGGTCCCAATCTTGGCCGGTCTCAGTTACAAATTTCCTGAGCATCTGTTTCAACGTCTGATTGAATCGTTCGGTCAACCCATCAGTTTGAGGATGATAAGGGGTAGTTCGTATGCTCTTAATGCCCAGAAGCCGGTAAACCTGTTTTAGCAGTGTTGACATAAAATTGGTACCCTGGTCAGTTAAGATTTCCATGGGGAAACCAACTCTGGAAAATAACTGGACCAGTGAAGTAGCAACAGATTTCGCTTTCACAGACCTTAAGGGAAATACCTCTGGGTATCTTGTGGCATAATCAGTTATCACCAACATGAACCGGTTACCTGATCGACTCTTTTCAAGAGGTCCGACAACATCCATCCCAAGCCTTTCAAATGGGGTGGTGATAATAGGAAGGGGTTGTAACGGTGCTTTCCTAGGTCGCTGGAGTGAGACTTTTTGGCAGACAGGACAACTTTTGCAGAACTGGGCTACATCTCCTTCCAAGCCAGGCCAATAGAAATACCTTTTGATTCGAGCAATGGTCTTATTCTTCCCCAGGTGGCCAGCCCAAGGAACAGAGTGGCTCAGATGTAATACAACCTCTCGAACACACTGCGGAACCACCAACTGTCTCCGTGGCCCAATCTGGCGATAAAGTATCCCCTTGATCCTCACAAACGTCACAGTCTTGTCATCCTCAGGTTTCTCCTCCTCAGCATCTACAGATCTACTCAAACACTCCTTCAGGCTGATATCACTCTGTTGCATCTGAATGATGTTTGTTGGCAACTGGAAGTTAACAGGCAAATGACATGAGACAGAAGGTTTAAAGGCATTGTGTTTTACCTTTTCTCTGATCTTCTCCCTCCTTGTCTTTCTCCTCTTTGCCACGCCAGTCTCTATTTCGGTCTCAAAGAAAGGTAATGTACTCAATGTATGCACATGTTCTTCATTTGGTTTCGCCATTGATCGGGTGACTACCATATTACACTCCTGTGCTGGATGCAACAATTCAAATAATACAGGTAGATCACGACCCAGAATTATTGGGAAAGGTAAGCTGTCAGACACGCCCACCTTCAGCACATATGCTTGCCCTTTTACCTTCATACTGATACTGGCTGTGGGCAGCAACCTCTCATCTCCATGCACACAACGAATGGGCAGCTGATTTCTCTGGTCGATCAAAGCCGGTGGCACAAATCTCCTGTCCATCAGAGTCTGATCACTGCCAGTATCTATTAAAGCAGACAATAGTTTACCATCCGTCTCCACAACAGTCATCCTTAAAGCGGTTGAATCAGCTGGGATAGGGTTTCTCTTGGGGACAAAACACAGATGCATAGACTGTACAGAATTCTTTGGACAATTTGGTTTGATGTGCCCTTCTTGCCCACACATATGGCATATTGGCGGCCGTCTTGACGTCAGACTCAAATTGCCAGGTGCTTTACCAAAGTAAGGTTTACCTTGTCCCTCTGTCTTCTGTCGGCCCTGCCCCATACTAATAGAGCGATTCTCACCACCAGACTTAAATGTCCAAGGCTTACTCCTTCCTCTAGCTGCCACAAACACATCAGCCCATGACGCTGCCTCCGAAGCAGATCCAGGGTCACGTTCCCTTATCCACACCTGCAGTTCAGGGGAGAGCATTCTGAGGTACTGTTCAAGTATAATAGCTTCACTCACCTCTTCTACAGTCTTCCCCTTAGGTTGAATCCATTTAGTAAACAGCTCTTTAAGACGGCTATAAAGCTCCTTTGGACTTTCGGATGGATTAACAGCCAGAGAACGAAACCTTTGTCGATATGTTTCAACATTGATGTCATATTTCTTCAGAATAGCAGACTTAACTTTATCATAATCAGCTGACTCTGTCACTTCCATATTAACATAGGCTGCTCTGGCCTTACCAGTCAACAGTGGAATCAGGTGCCAGACCCAGTCACTCCTGTTCCATCTACAAGCAACAGCAATCCGTTCAAAGGTGACTAGAAAGTGCTCCACATCGTCAGTCTCATTTAACTTTTCCAGCCTAGGCACTAGAGAGGGGGGCAGGACTATGTTATCCACAGTTTGATCAGAATTATTCTGACGTACCTGGGTCACTGGCAGTCCATCTGCATTTAGCGGGTTTGCATCAGACCATCCTGAGGCCTCTTGATCATCATCAAGCAGATGAGTGGTTGGAGAAGTGCGGGCTTGAACCTCCATCTGTAGCAAACTAAATTGGTGCTGGAGAGCTTTAAAGCGTCGCTCCTGATCCACATACTCCCTCTGTCTGTCCATCTCACGACACTCTGTCCTGGCCATGTGTGCTCTTAGTAAGCTTGCAAGTTCAGCCACTGAAACTTCAGTTACCTCTGCTGGCTTTCCTCCAACAGCCTCTTCAACCACCACTTGGACTTCCTCTTCATCATTATCTTCTCCTTGATGCAGAGATGGGTTCTTTTTCTTGGTTACACGACTCATAATGAATAAGGGGGGGGGGGGGGGGGGAGAAAAAAAACTGCCACGAGGGGCAAATAGACTGGCTTGTGTTCTAAACCAAACTCTACATCCCACTTCTGACACCATCTGTAAGGGACCGAGGGTCAAAGGAAACAGAACACAAGCCAAAAATCCTCCACTTGAGATTTATTCTCAACAAATAGGACATAAGTCCTCAAATTAATATAATTTAACAAAAAAGAAAGTAAAGGAACATGAGGCCAACATAACCAACCAACACAAAATGACCTCCTACAATGAAGAACAGCCAGGCCTATAAAGAAAAGGATGAGCTCATTTAAATTACAAAGGGATAAAGACAAAAATTCACATTACTACATACATCACAAAAACAAAATAAATGCAATAACAACATTACCACAAAAATAATAAAATCAAACATTAACCAATATAAACAAATTAACAAAATCAATACATAAATATTTAATCAAAGAGGATATCTAAAATAACTTCTCCCCCTGCATTATTCAAGCAGTTGGTTTGCCCGGGCGGAACCATTTTGCATAAATCCGGCGTTCCCGCCCGGACTCCAATCTTTGCCGCACCGGAAGCCACCCGGCCACCACTTTCTGTCTCCAGCGCACCACTCGGTAACTCAAAAGAAACAAACATTAATCATACAACGAAACTAATTTGTGTGCACTCCAAATTAATTTAGTAGTAACAAAAATGTATGGTTTCTATAAATAAAGCACAAGAAAGAAACTAATGTGTGTTGTGATTTGTATAATAGATATGGAGAAAGAAACTATAAAATGAAATGTCATGTCTGCATAACTGTGAATATGTTTGCATGGTTGCGTGTGTGTATGTGTGGTTGTGTGTGTGGTTGTGTGTGTGTGTGTATAAATACGCACGCTGTTACACAGAACTGTGCGGCCAACCTTTCAGGCCGTCACATTTATATATATTTTTTTTTTCTATTTTCAGGAATTATGGACAGATGTTTTTTCGAAGACACTATAATAAAATTCAATCAGGCTCCATACGTAAAACAACACTTTAAGAACCATATCACTTCTTCCAAGGTAGATACAGTATGTAGGCCTACTGTACCAACTGTGTGTGTGTGTGTGTGTGTACATGTTCACTGATGTGTGTGTGTGTGTGCACACGTTCACTGCTGTGTGTGTTGAACTTTTTTATCAATCTTGATGATTATTGAATAATGAATAAAGTTAACACATTGCTTAAAGGGCGCATAGTTTACCCCTTTTTTATGATTTAACATTATTATTATGGTTCTTCTGAGTGTGCCAGTTTAGGTTCAGTTCAAAACACAATCCAGATTTTTTTATTATAATGTGTTATAATGTGTCGTTTTAAGGGCGTGTACACAGCTTGCTGTTTTACATTTACATTTATTCATTTAGCAGACGCTTTTATCCAAAGCGACTAAAAAATGAGGACAAGGAAGCAATTTTCACAACTATAAGAGCAACAATAAATAAGTGCTGTAGGCAAGTTTCAGGTCTGTAAAGTCTAAGAAGGAAAACATTAGTAATGTAAGAATTTAAAAAAATATATATATTTTTTTGAGTACAGTTAGTGGTGTAGCTAGAGGCAATTGCAAATTAGGAAGTGAAGAGGAGACTAAATAGTTGAGTTTTAAGTCGTTTCTTGAAGACAGCAAGTGACTCTGCCGTTCTGTTGCAGTAAGGGAGTTCATTCCACCAACTGGGCAGATTGAATGCGAGAGTTCGGGAAAGTGATTACTTCCCTCTTTGGGATGGAACCACGAGGCGACGTTTATTCACAGAACGCAAGTTTCTTGAGGGCATATAAATCTGCAGAAGTGAGAGCAGATAAGAGGGAGCAAAGCCAGAGGTTGCTTTGTAGGCAAACATCAGAGCTTTGAATTTGATGCGAGCAGCAACTGGCAGCCAGTGCAAACGGGTGAGTAGCGGAGTGACATGTGCTCTTTTCAATTCATTAAAGACCACTCATGCTGCTGCGTTCTGGAGTAGCTGAAGGGGCATGTTGCTTCACATGAAAATTAGTTCCAAATTCAGTCGGTACGTGAGTAAATGAATATGATGAATGAGAACACACAGGCATGTGCGTATAGAGATACAATGTAATGCTGTACAGTAACGTGTCATTTGTTTGTTTCAGTTGTCTTTATTTGAATGGTTTCGTGAGGATGTGATGGTGTGCTTTATCTGCCTGATTCCCTCTGAAGTGGGCGGGTTGTGTGACATTCGATTTGGGGGACATTATGGGGGCGGGGTTTGCGTGACGTGCTGCTACTAGCCCGAGAGTGGAAACACAACATGATTTCGGCCTCACTGCTTAACCTCCTGGGCAATTGGCCCACCGCGATTAAATCCCTGGCCTCACCTCACAGCCTCGAAGTCCAATGCGCTATCCATTGCACCACAGAGCCTGAGTGCTCTCCTGCCTCAAGCACTATTGCACAGAAAACACTTTTTGGTACTCTCTGGCCCATAAAAGCACAGCTCACTGCGGACAAGGCACTGCTGGGATTCAAACCTTGACAGGGGCTAATTTTTTAATCGAAAAAAGAAAAAAAAAACTAACTATGGTAGCGCTGCATGTGTGAATGTCTGGACTTGAAATATTAAAGTCCAGTTGGTTAGGCATTACCACACTATGCTATATAAAGCCATCGTCCAAAGACCTCTTGAACGAGCAGCGTTCTTAAGGATTTGAATTTTGTTAAGAAACAGACTGCTAAAAATCCTGCTGCGTAAACACTCGTTACTCTTAACAAAAAGCAACCTTGACACCTGTACATTAGGCACTGCTGGGATTTGAACCCACGATCTCCTGTTTACTAGACAGGCGCTTTGACCAACTAAGCCACAGCACCAACGTTGTAGAAGAGACAAGACGTTTTTGCATACAGACACTAAAAAAAAGACAGCAAGTCTAAAATTGGCAAGCAAAGAGGTTGTTTAACTCTATTTGTCGCAATATTTATTACGCCTCAAAGCTATACAATTTTATTATGCATTCCGGTAAGCTCTATAAAAGAAGCACACGCACCACCTGGACTAAGGCGCTGCTGGGATTTGAGCCCAGGATCTCCTGTTTACAAGACAGGCGCTTTGACCAGCTAAGCCACAGCGCCACAAAAATGAATGTAAGAGACATTTGCCCGATAACAAAAATTAAATAAAAATTAAAATGAATAATAAAAAAAAAACACTACAAAAACCAGCATGTCAGGATGCAGAAAAGCAAAATTTACTATGCTTTCTACTCAGTTACTTTGCACATGCATAATGAGGCTCTTGTACGACAAATCCAAAAGGCTTGATCTCAACAATAGGTGGCAGTCACTTTTGCCCAAAACCACAGGTTGCCTTCGAGTCATTCCTCAAGTCCACTAGGCCCTGCACCGTTTTCTAATCTCCCTTATTTAAAACAGCTCAATTAAGTCATCGGCTTCATTGTAGAGTACCCCTAGTATCTGAGCCTGCACTGCGCAATGAAAGAAAGAAGCAAAACGGGATGGACAGATGTCTAAAATGTTGGAAACGCACCACTTCTAAGTCAGTGAAGAAAAAGGGCAAAGTCTGCGAATCTGGTGGGACTCAACCCAACAACCTTTGAAAGGCTCAGCTCACAGCCTAGAAGTCCAATGCGCTATTCATTGCACCAAAGAACCTGAGTGCTCTGCTGCCTCTAGCACTGTTGCACAGAAAGCACTTTTTGGTATTCTCTGGCCCATGAAAGAACAGCCAACTGCAGACAAGGTACTGCTGGGATTCAAACCCAGGAACTCCTGTTTACTAGACAGTCGCTTTGACCAACTAAAGCACAGTGCCAAATGATGTTGACATAGGCTAATTGTTTAATCGGAAAAAGAGAAAAAAAAAACCTAACAACGGTAGCGCTGCATGCTTGAATGTCTAGACTTGAAATATTAAAGTCCAATTGGTTACGCATTACCACACTATGCTATATAAAGCCATTGTCCAAAGCCCTCTTGAACGAGCAGCGTATTTATGGATTCGAGTTTTGTTAGGAACCGACTGCTAAACATGCCGCTGCGTAAACACTCGTAACTCTTAAGAAAAAGCAGTCCTGGAAGCTGTACAATAGGAACTTTAGGGGTTTGAACCAAGAATCTCCTGTTTACTAGACAGGCGCTTTGACCAATTAAGCCACAGGTCCAACACTGACTAAAAAAAAGAGACGCTTTTGCACACAGAGACTAAATAAAGACAGCAAGTCTAAAAATGGCAAGCAAAGAGATTGTTTAAGTAAGCTCTACAAAACATGCCCACGCACCACCTGGACTAAGGCATTGCTGGGATTTGAGCCCAGGATCTCCTGTTTACAAGGCAGGCGCTTTGACCAGCTAAGCTACAGCGCCACAATAATCAATCTTAAGAGACATTTGCCCAATAACAAAAATCGAAAAAGAAAAAAAAACAATACAGAACAAAAACCAGCATGTCAGGATGCAGAAAATGCTGACAAGATGGACGTGGTCTTTTAGAGTCTGGATGATCATGTCTCAAACCTGACCAGTAACCTGGCCTCTGTTCAAGATCAAAGCAAAAAATGTGAAAGAACAGCCAACTGCGGATTTTATTTATTTAATTTAAATAATTTATTTTATTTAATCTATCCTTTATCATGTGTTAAGTGTTTTTTGGAACCTACAGTTTCATTACATCAAAACCCAGAGTCAGCTTGGAAAATGGAAATTGGGACAAACATATGCTATTGGCCATTGAAAGAGTTTCAGATCAGAAAGCCACTCTCCCATAATCTGAGGAAAAGGTGCAGTTTGGATTTGAACCTAGCACCTGCTGTTGCCAAGACAGGTGCTCTGGCCAACTTATGCCTGTTTCAGACTGCAAGCGTCAGTTGCGCATGAGCAGTGTGTGCGCAGCGCGTGTAGAGAGCAGAAGCAACACGCAAGCGTTTGCCTTTCACACCAGCTGTGTCTGCGTGCAGCTCTTTGGCAGCTGCTGCAGAGATCAACCTATCTCTGTCTATTCTATCTAGTTACGTATGTGTCTCTATATTAGGGATGTAAGGAGCAGCCGGTATTTGTATTTGTATTTGTTGAGGGGGGAAAAGTATTTGTATTTGTATTCGAGTAAAATTCAAAATGGCGCAAAAATATATCTTTTTTCTATTACACTTCTAATTTACGTTATAGTGAAAGTATTGTTTAATTATACCCATTATATAAATTATAGACATGCAATATTGGTTGTTGTTTTTGAACATGTGACAAGAAATGTCATTGAAAAGAAAATAACATAGAAGCCATTATCTCATCCATGGTTAAACCAACAACTAATAAAATACCATTGTGAATATTATGAACCCCACCACCACCGTTCTTGTTGAAGGACACTGAATAGACAGAATAAAAACAAATAATACTTCAAAAAACTGTTCTTCTTCAGAAAGAACTTCTTTCAAATGGACAGAATTCCAAAAACTAATATTAACTAAATCAATCTAAATAAAACCCTGCCTGGGAGATCTGGCAGAACAAAAGTATTCTATATAATACTAAAAGATACAGCCCTGCTATTGTCATCTGCCTGCCACAAAAAAAGACACAAAGTTTGTTTGTTTGTTTTTTTATGTTTGAAACTGACTTGCTGGGGCAGAATGTGGCTGTGTTGATGCTTTTAGTGCATGTGATAATACATTACATAGAAGGTTGCGCGGTGCTCTGTTCAGTGAGAAGCGCTCTCTATGGCAAGCCTTTTTAGCATTTAAATCTTTGTTCTGACTCCATAAATATATTAGAGATATCTCTAATTATATTTTGACTAGTCATAATTATAATTCCACTACTCAGAATGACAATTAGAGATATCTGCAATTACAATTGTACTAGTACGAAATCAGATGTATTTTGACTAGTAACAATTGTAATTGATATCTCTGAGTTTTTACTAGTCATAATACATTTAGAGATATCTTTAATTCATCATATTTAGAGATATTTACAAATATATTTGAAGATATCTGTAATTAATTTACTAAAAGTCTAATTACAGTTGTAGATATCTTGAATTGGATTTTTTACTAGTCAAAATTCATTTGGAGATATATCTAATTACAATTGTGACTAGTCAACTTATTTAGAGATATCTACAAATATTTTTCAATGGAAGTCAATGGAGGAATATGACTAGTCTATCATAATATATTTGCAGATATTTCCAATCTGACTAGTCGAAATATAATTATGACAAGTCAAAATATAATTAGAGATATCTCTAAATATATTTATGGATAGTCTGAACAAGGTTTAAATGCTAAAACGGCTTGCCATACGCTCTCACCCAGTAGCACAGTGGAGAGTTCTCTAGTTATATCCTTTCAGTCGTTTGATATGCAGTGACATGCAGTCAAATATTTCGCCAAACAGTCCTTAGGGATGCGGTGACACGCAGTCAGATATTTTACCGGACAGATCCGCCACTTTTGGCGCGCATAAACAATCATAAAGCTCTCGTGCTGCAGGAATGAGGAGGTCTGCTGAAGGCGCGCAGCTGACGTGCTGTGAGAGGTTTGCGTCTTTAATAAACTACGGCAGTTTGCGATCACCGAACAGTAAGAATGATTAATAAATCCATATGAAACAACCCCTTAAAAGTCACGTCTCGCTTTCAGTTTCGGGCTTTGGCGCGTTTTGCCTCTCTCTCTCTCTCTCTCTCTCTCTCTCTCTCTCTCTCACGTGGGCATGCACTGTGGTCTCATGAGGAAACGCTGCTTTTTGATATAGTGTTTTTCTTGCTCCCGAATACAAATAATTTTTCAAGTATTTGTTCGAATCAAGTATTCGTAAAAACACGCTATTCGTGCCTTTCCGAATACCGTATTCGGGTTCGGCTCCACCCTTACTCTATATACAAATACACTTTTTAAACTTTTCATTTGCACCAAGACTCGCGACAACTTCATCCTATGCTGCTTCTTTAACCTGCAAATGTTTATTTTTCAAATTTTATAGATCAAATAGTACTGTATGCTTCTCAAGCTCTATGAGAAGTGTCTACAGTCAGAAGACAATCGCCTGTGATATCATGTCGTTTGTTTTTTGATTGTCAGGTTGTTGTAGGCCTAGTTATAACAATATTTATACAATATAGTTATAATGATATTTATACATTGTTAGGACTGCGTTGTTTTGTTTGTGTTTGATTTTTGATTCTAGATTGGGGGCGTGCCTTCAGCGCACCTGATGCTGGTCAGCGCCCTTATTTAAACCCCGGCAGAGAGTTTGTTTAGTTTGTCGCTGTCTATACACTTGGCAGTTCGCCAGAGCCACGCTCCTATTTGGGCATTATGCTTTCTTTCGCATCCATACACTATCACTGACTACATTTACCTCATCCATTCATTTGCATTTCACACTGATTAAACATACTGATACTGATATTTTGATTATATAATTTAAATTGAGTTAAATAAATATTCTTTTTGATTATACTTCTCCTTGTCGTCTCCCTTATTATGTTACATCCTTGAGCCAGGTGTAACAACATGATCAAACTAGTGTTACTTTCTCTGCTTTAGTGATGTCCAGCGGCAGAATAACAGCTCGTTAATTCATGCTTGTGCAGTTGATGAGACGGAGAAAAGTAATTAATGTATGCACTTCTTTTACTTATTTTTATGTTGTCAGGTTCACAGTGCAAACAGCTCCCGGTGGGAATAACTTGAGTGAACATAAAACAAAGCCGAAGCTCTGCTTGAGCAGCACTGCACACAGCGAGCTCACATCATCCAGCTTGCGTGTCGAACTACACTACCCACAATACACTTCGCTATGGACTACAACTCCCTTAAATATTCTATTTCCCCTCCTGAAACACTAGCGTGCAAATTAAGCTAAACTGATACTAAAATTGTTTTACATTTGGTTTTGTAGTTCGGGCCAAAATAATGTTTGTTGCCGTTTTTAATCGTTTAGGTTCATTTGATCGTGTAACCCTCGATACACAAATGTATTATAAGCTGTTCATCAATTGACCAGATGCTCAGAAGTCTAAATTTCTCCAAAGAGAGAGAAGATACAACAACAGTGAAGGACTCGGACACAGAGGTAAGAATAATAAAAGATTGTATTGTAAAACTTTCACAGAAATATAAAATAAAATAAATAATAAATATAAATAAAACAAATTCTAGGCTTGTTTCACACTCATCTAATGACCTCAATCTTATTTACACTCTCTAATAACACTTCTCTTTCTTCACAGGGTTTTTGGCTGTATCACTAATAAGGTAAGTTAATATTATGTTATTTTTCTGTTTTTCTATTGTTAAGGTCTAATATTATATTTTGGTTACTATTATAAACAATAATATAATACTACTATACTAATAACAATACTATATTAAAGGTTTATAAGTGTAAGTTAATAATACAACACTAAAATTGTTTTATTATTCAATATATAATCAAGATTTCCCTTCTTAAACCAATTAACTTCTCTCTATAAAGCTTCAAAAATTGCAACAAATGAACACTCCAATGAAACAATGTACAAATAAAATAAAAATGAAAATAAAACATTCACTTAAAACATTTCAAAATGTCCCAAAAGTCCAGTACAGGTGATGAACACTCAAAAAGATTCTTTTGCAAAACAACTAGGTTGCAAATTCAGTTCCAGAGATCCAGGATGTTGCACTTGTGAGTGTGTTGTAAATTTACACTCCTACCATGACGCTGAATAGGTTTCACTTTGTATCTTTCCAACAGGTGTATCCAAAGAATCCACTTAATGGGAGGCTCGCCAGTCCAACTCCACAATTAGACACGCACCGATGGAAGTTGAGACAATCCAAATCCAGAAAAGAGTTCACACTTCAATTAATTTGAATCCAGAGCAAATCACATTTAGCAACTGACTTCAATAGAACATCTCACCGATGAAAAACCAGAAGAAGATACACAAGCAAACAAACAAAGGGGAAAAAAAAAACATTAGCATTTTACAGTGTATGCATTATCTCAGCTTAACATAATTGTAAATAAACAGCAACAATAAATGACCATGTATATGCTTCTCTCTGCTGAATTTCTGTGTTTTTCCTATTTCTTTCACCTATTTGGCATTTTCTTTTTACAAATGACAGCATTTTACTTAAACTCTCTCACTTAAACTTTACACAATCACTTGTATAATACTGTGTATAATACTGTGTTTTCACTAGACCAAACAAATTGTTAATTAATAAAACACATTTTTGACACTAGTTTAAATCATGTTATAATGAAAACAATAATAATAAAAAAACACGAACTCACCAAGGAAATCATTCAACATCAAAGCGAAAAACCAAGAAAACTCCAGGTGGCACTCGTGTGCAGATTTCACTCACAGATACAAATCTTGTTTTTTTTCTCTCAATCCTTCATTAAAGATATATGATAGAAATCATTTCAGCATCTTATTAATGGTCAGTTTTCACAGTTAATACACATTTAAAACATTAAAAGATATATATCTAATAGTTTTCTACTGTTATTAATTTAAAAACTTACATCTCTGCATTCCCTTGCGAACACTGAATCACCATAGCAACGGTAAACACAAGCTAACAGACAAGAGAGATTTGTTATTGTTTGTAAATCTGATCTGCTATAGTGTAAGGCACGATGATGTTATTCTAAAGCACTATTCCCTTGAATGCTGTTTAATACTCTATTATGATTTATTTATATAAATAAATAATTTTAATATATATTATTTAATCGAGTATTCTGCCAATGTTTTTTTTTTCATATTTATAAGGGTATTTCTATTTGCTCTATTGCTGTGTACTACCCACTAGTAACCTGGGTTACAATTTACTATATATAAATCAGTTGACATTATTAAGGCATTTATTGGGTACAATTGCTACTTTTTACTGTCATTCATTGTGTTTTGGTCATTATCAATGCACTGTCACTTTAATTGAGCGTGAGCAGCGCGTCAAAATTAGACCCGGCGCCAAAACTATCGCTGCACTGCTGCTTCAGCGACGCTCACGCCTCGCGCCGACGCGCTGCTGCTGCGTGCGATATAAAAGCTCTAATCTGTTAACATGGACGCCGAAAAAACACGCGCTGCTGGCGCTTGCGGTGTGAAACAGCCGTTAGTCTTAACACTAAAAGAAAAAAACTGTGGATACGATACTTCCAAACGCAGTTTCATCTAAGACAGTGGGGGGGAAGCAAAATTTACTATGCTTTCTACTCAGTTACTTTGCACATGCATAAAGAGGCTCTTGTACGACAAATCCAAAAGGTGTGATCTTAACAATAGGTGGCAGTCACTTTTGCCCTAAACCACAGGTTGCCTTCGAGTCATTCCTTAAGTCCACTCGGTCTTGCACCGTTTTATAATCTTCCTTATTTAAAACAGCTCAATTAAGTCATCGGCTTCATTGTAGAGTACCCCTAGTATCTGAGCCTGCACTGCGCAATGAAAGAAAGAAGCAAAACGGGATGGACAGATGCCTGAAATGTTGGAAACGCACCACACCTTAAGTCAGTGAAGAAAAAGGGCAAAGCTTGCAACTCTTGTGGGACTCGAACCTACAACCTTTGAATGGCTCAGCTCACAGCCTAGAAGTCCAATGCGCTATCCATTGCACCACAGAGCCTGCACCAAAAAAAGCACTTTTTGGGACTCTCTGGCCCATGAAAGAACAGCCAACTGCAGACAAAGTACTGCTGGGATTTGAACTCAGGATCTCCTGTTTACTAGACAGGCGCTTTGACCAACTAAGCCACAGGGTCAAAAGATGTTGACAAGGGCTAATTGTTTAATCGAAAAAAGAAAAGAAAAAAACTAACAATGGTAGCGCTGCATGTGTGAATGTCTGGACTTGAAATATTAAAGTCCAATTGGTTAGGCATTACCACATTATGCTATATAAAGCCATCGTCCGAAGTCCTCTTGAACGAGTAGCGTTCTTAAGGATTTGAGTTTTGTTTAGAAACCGACTGCTAAACATCCTGCTGCGTAAACACTCGTAACTCTTAAGAAAAAGCAACCCTGGCACATGTACATTAGGCACTGCTGGGAGTTGAACCCAGGATCTCCTGTTTACGAGACAGGCGCTTTGACCAACTAAGCCACAGCACCAAAGCTGAAAAGAAGGCTAGACGGTTTTGCACACAGAGACTAAAAAAAGACAGCAAGTCTAAAATGGCAATCAAAGAGGTTGTTTAACTCTATTTGTCGCACTATTCATTAGGCCTCAAAGCTATACAATTTTATTATGCATTCGGGTAAGCTCTATAAAACAAGCGCATTCACCACCTGGATCAATTTAGCCCAGGATCAATCAAGCCCAGGATCTCCTGTTTACAAGAGAGGCGCGTCGACCAGCTAAGCCACAGCACCACAATGAATGACCGTAAGAGACATTTGCCCGATAACAAAAATCGAAGAAGAATAAACCAATACACAACAAAAACCAGCATGTCAAGATGCAGAAAATGCCGACAAGATGGACATGGTCTTTTAGAGTCTGGATGATCATGTCTCAAACCTGACCAGTAACCTGGCCTCCGTTCAAGATCAAAGCAAAAAATGCATTGATTTATTTTTATTTAATCTACCCTTAATCAAGTGTCAAGTGTTTTTTGGAATCTACAGTTTCATTACATCCAAACCCAGAGTCAGCTCGGAAAATGGAAATCTGAGGGAAAGGTGCAATTTGGATTTGAACCTAGGACCTGCTGTTCCCAAGACAGGTGCTCTGGCCAACTTAGTCTTAACACTAAAAAAAAAAACCTCTGGATACGATACTTCCAAACGCAGTTTCATCTAAGACAGTGGGGGAAAAGCAAAATTTACTATGCTTTCTACTTAGTTACTTTGCACATGCATAAAGAGGCTCTTGTACGACAATTCCAAAAGGCGTGATCTCAACAATAGGTGGTAGACACTTTTGCCCAAAACCACAGGTTGCCTTTGAGTCATTCCTTAAGCTTACTTGGCCCTGCACCGTTTTCTAATCTCCCTTATTTAAAACAGCTCAATTAAGTCATCGGCTTCATTGTAGAGTACCCCTAGTATCTGAGCCTGCACTGCGCAATGAAATTAAAAAGCAGAACAGGATGGACAGATGCCAAAAATGTTGGAAACGCACCACTCCTAAGTCAGTAAAGAAAAAGGGCAAAGCTTGCAACGCTGGTGGGACTTGAACTCAAAACCTTTAAATGACTCAGTTCGCAGCCAAGAAGTCCAATGCACTATCCATTGTCTTAGATGAAATGATTTCCATTTTCCGAGCAGACAGAGGGTTTGGATGTAATGAAACTGGATATTCCAAAAAACACTTAACACATGATTAAGGGTAGATTAAATAAAAATAAAATAATGCATTTTTTGCTTTGATCTTGAACAGAGGCCAGGTTACCGGTCAAGTTTGAGACATGATCATCCAGACTCTAAAAGACCACGTCCGTCTTGTCAGCATTTTCTGCATCCTGACATGCTGGTTTTTGTTGAGTATTTTTTTCTTCTTCTATTTTTGTTATCGGGCAAATGTCTCTTACAATTAATTTTTGTGGCGCTGTGGCTTAGCTGGTCAAAATGCCTGTCTTGTAAACAGGAGATCCTGGGCTTAAATCCCAGCAGCGCCTTAGTTCAGGTGGTGCGTGTGCTTTTTTTTATAGAGATTAACGAAATTAATTATAAAACTGTATAGCTTTGAGGCATAATGGATAGTGCGACAAATTGAGTTACATATGAGAGCTCATCTGATTCACAACTAGTTGACTGCACACCCATGTTTTTAAGTTGTTTATCTCCCCCTCCATATTCTCCATTCCTCAAACCTATTGAGGACCTTTTTCCTGCCTGGAGATGAAAAGTGTATGACCGAAATCCAAACACACGTATACCCCTTCTCCAAGCTATAGCAGTTGATGCTTTTCATGGCTGGATTTGCCATGCAAGGTGACATTTCCCCCACTGCTTGGCCACACCAATACAGAAAAGAGAATGCAGTATAGCTGTTTTTTTTTTTTTTTTTTTTTTTTTTTTTTTTTTTTTTACTGTAACTGTATTTAGTAAATACTTTTGTTGATGGTATATGTAGACCACATTTTCTGCAACTTTGTGTTGGTTGGGATGAACACTGTACACTGTTTTTGTGGGGAAAATACAGTAAAATATATTTGGTATTTGTTTGTTTTGTATAAAAACAATTTTCGAAAAATTTTACAATGCACTTCTGTAGTTCTATGTACTGTCTGTAGTAAGTGTAACACTGAACAGAAGAAGGCTTACAGAAAGTCATTATGATGAATAGAGAAGTCGTCATAGTGTTTTACATTAAGCACATTAGTGTTTAACTTATCTTATGAATGTCTGTTAATGTGATGGCTTGTGTGTGTCATTTGAAAACAAAATACCATTTTGAGAAGAAATCACATTGTTTTGAACTTATAGTTTCATTTAGCAGAAGAATTGAAGAGTTTTGCCAAATGTGTGTGTGTTTTGTGATTTGTGTGTAGAGTTCTGACAATATGAAACATGCTTTCAGAAATTGTGTGTAAACAACTGGAAAAAACTGGAAACAACCTCTTTGGTTGTCATTTTAAGACCTCCAGGAACAGGTTTAGTGACCCCTGGCTTAAAAGCATAGTTCACTCAGACAGCAACTTTACAGGGCAACACTATCTGCTGACGAACTGGCATTCTCAGAAAATAGGCCTCTGTGTAAGCCACAACGCCCTTACAAAACAGCAGACAACTGTAAGGGCTCAACCGAAATTTGAATCTGGGATTTATCATGGCATGAACGAGAATCATACTCGTAGACAACCATGCCACTATGCAAAGGAATGTTTTATGTGCCGACACTATCTGCTGACAAACTGGAATTCTTCGAAAAACGTTTTTTATGAAAGCCATAATGCCCTGTAAAACAACAGAGAAACTGCAAGGACTCGTCCAGGATTTGAACCCGGGACCTATCATACCCAAAGCGAGAATCATACCCCTAGACCAACAAGCCACAATAGTTTGCATATTTCACAAGACATCAGAAGCAACAGATGGTCAGAAATCCTTATCTAACAAACATTGAAGCAGGGCTTTTGCTTCTTTTGAACCCGGGACTTCTGCAATGGTTCGTCCAGGCTTTGAAAACGGGACCTCTCGCACCTTATGCGAGAATCAAGCCCGTAGACCAACGAGCAACTGCAAAACAGCCACTTTACATAGCAACACTATCTGCTGACAAACCGGCATTCTCAGAAAAAAGGCCTCTGTGTAAGCCACAACGCCCTTACAAACAAAAGACAACTGTAAGGGTTCAACTGAAATTTGAACCTAGGATTTTTCATGGCATGAACGATAATCATACTCCTAGACCAGCAAGCCACTATGCAAGAAATATTTTATGTGGCGACACTATCTGCTGACAAATTGGAATTCTTTGAAAGACGTTTTTACGAAAGACATAAAGCCCTGTAAAACACAGTACACCTGCAAGGGCTCATCCAGGAATTGAACCCGGGTCCTCTCGCAACCGAAGCAAGAATCATACCCATAGACCAATGAGCCACTAAATTGAGACAATTTCACAAGGTGTCAGATAGTCAGAAATCTTTCTCTAACGAATCAAGGGCACCCTAAGTGAGAGACATACCCCTAGACCACCGAGCCACTGCAAAACAGCAACTTTATATGGCAACACTATCTGCTGACAAACTGGCATTCTCAGAAAAAAGGCCTCTGTGTAAGCCACAACGACCTTACAAAACAGCAGACAACTGTAAGGGCTCAACCGAAATTTGAATCTGGGATTTCTCATTGCATGAACGATAATCATATGCCTAGACCAGCAAGCCACTATGCAAAGGAATGTTTTATGTGGCGACACTATCTGCTGACAAACTGATATTCTTCGAAAGACATTTTAGTGAAAGACATAGTGCCCTGTAAAACACATGACACCTGCAAGGGCTCGTCCGGGATTTGAACCCGGGACTTCTCACACCCGGAGCGAGAATCATATCCCTAGACCAACGAGCCACTAAATTGAGAGAATTACACATGGCCTCAGAAGCATCAGATAGTCAGAAAACTTTCTCTAACGAATCAAGGGCACCCTAAGCGAGAATCATACCCCTAGACCAACGAGCCACTACAAAACAGTAACTTTATATGGCAACACTATCTGCTGACGAACTGGCATTCTCAGAAAAAAGGCCTCTGTGTAAGCCACAATGCCCTTACAAAACAGCAGACAACTGTAAGGGCTCAACCGAAATTTGAATCTGGGATTTCTCACGGCATGAACGAAAAGCATACAACTAGACAACCAAACCACTATGGAAAGGAATGTTTATGTGCCGACACTATCTGCTGACAAACTGGAATTCTTCGTAAATTGTTTTTTTATGAAAGCCATAATGCCCTGTAAAACAACAGAATAACTGCAAGGGCTCGTGCGGGATTTGAACCCTGGACCTCTCGCACCCTAAGCGAGAATCATACCCCTAGACCAACGAGCCACAAAAGCTTGAATATTTCACAAGACATCAGAAGCAACAGATGGTCAGAAATCCTTATCTTACAAACATTGAAGCAGGGCTTTTGCTTCATTTGGACCCGGGACTTCTGCAATGGTTCGTCCAGGCTTTGAAAACGGGACCTCTCACACCTTATGCGAGAATCAAGCCCGTAGACCAACAAGCAACTGCAAAACAGCCACTTTACATGGCAACACTATCTGCTGACAAACCGGCATTCTCAGAAAAAAGACCTCTGTGTAAGCCACAACGACCTTACAAAACAAAAGACAACTGTAAGGGTTCAACTGAAATTTGAACCTAGGATTTCTCATGGCATGAACTAGAATCATACTCCTAGACCAGCAAGCCACTATGCAAGAAATATTTTATGTGGCGACACTATCTGCTGACAAATTGGAATTCTTTGAAAGATGTTTTTACGAAAGACATAATGCCCTGTAAAACACAGTACACCTGCAAGGGCTCATCCTTGTATTGAACCCGGGACCTCTAGCAACCGAAGCGAGAATCATACCCATAGACCAATGAGCCACTAAATCGAGACAATTTCACAAGGCGTCAGATAGTCAGAAATCTTTCTCTAACGAATCAAGGGCACCCTAAGTGAGAGTCATACCCCTAGACCACCGAGCCACTGCAAAACAGCAACTTTATATGGCAACACTATCTGCTGACAAACTGGCATTCTCAGAAAAAAGGCCTCTGTGTAAGCCACAACGACCTTACAAAACAGCAGACAACTGTAAGGGCTCAACCGAAATTTGAATCTGGGATTTCTCATTGCATGAACGAAAATCATATGCCTAGACCAGCAAGCCACTATGCAAAGGAATGTTTTATGTGGCGACACTATCTGCTGACAAACTGGAATTCTTCGAAAGACATTTTAATGAAAGACATAGTGCCCTGTAAAACACATGACACCTGCAAGGGCTCGTCTGGGATTTGAACTCAGGACCTCTCACACCTGAAGCAAGAATCATACCCCTAGACCAACGAGCCACTAAATTGAGAGAATTTCACATGGCCTCAGAAGTATCAGATAGTCAGAAAACTTTTTCTAACGAATCAAGGGCACCCTAAGCGAGATTCATACCCCTTGACCAACGAGCCACTGCAAAACAGTAACTTTATATGGCAACACTATCTGCTGACGAACTGGCATTCTCAGAAAAAAGGCCTCTGTGTAAGCCACAACGCCCTTACAAAACAGCAGACAACTGTTAGGGGGTTAACCGAAATGTGAATCTGGGATTTCTCACGGCATGAACGAAAAGCATACTTCTAGACAACCAAACCACTATGGAAAGGAATGTTTATGTGCCGACACTATCTGCTGACAAACTGGAATTCTTTGAAAAACGTTTTTTTATGAAAGCCATAATGCCCTGTAAAACAACAGAATAACTGCAAGGGCTCGTCCGGGATTTGAACCCGGGACCTCTCGCACCCTAAGCGAGAATCATACCCCTAGACCAACAAGCCACAAAAACTAGAGTATTTCACAAGACATCAGAAGCAACAGATGGTCAGAAATCCTTATCTTACAAACATTGAAGCAGGGCTTTTGCTTCATTTGGACCCGGGAATTCTGCAATGGTTCGTCCAGGCTTTGAAAACGGGACCTCTCGCACCTTATGCGAGAATCAAGCCCGTAGACCAACGAGCAACTGCAAAACAGCCACTTTACATGGCAACACTATCTGCTGACAAACCGGCATTCTCAGAAAAAAGGCCTCTGTGTAAGCCACAACGCCCATACAAAACAAAAGACAACTGTAAGGGTTCAACTGAAATTTGAAGCTAGGATTTCTCATGGCATGAAGGAGAATCATACTCCTAGACCAGCAAGCCACTATTCAAGAAATATTTTATGTGGCGACACTATCTGCTGACAAATTGGAATTCTTTGAAAGACGTTTTTACGAAAGACATAATGCCCTGTAAAACACAGTACACCTGCAAGGGCTCATCCGGGTATTGAACCCGGGTCCTCTCGCAACCTATGCGAGAATCATACCCATAGACCAATGAGCCACTTAATTGAGAGAGTTTCACAAGGCGTCAGATAGTCAGAAATCTTTCTCTAACGAATCAAGGGCACCCTTAGTGAGAGTCATACCCCTAGACCACTGAGCCACTGCAAAACAACAACTTTATATGGCAACACTATCTGCTGACAAACTGGCATTCTCAGAAAAAAGGCCTCTGTGTAAGCCACAACGACCTTACAAAACAGCAGACAACTGTAAGGGCTCAACCGAAATTTGAATCTGGGATTTCTTATTGCATGTACGAAAATCATACGCCTAGACCAGCAAGCCACTATGCAAAGGAATGTTTTATGTGGCGACACTATCTGCTGACAAACTGGAATTCTTCGAAAGACATTTTAATGAAAGACATAGTGCCCTGTAAAACACATGACACCTGCAAGGGCTCGTCCGGGATTTGAACCCGGGACCTCTCACACCCGAAGCGAGAATCATACCCCTAGACCAACGAGCCACAGCAAAACAGTAACTTTATATGGCAACACTATCTGCTGACGAACTGGCATTCTCAGAAAAAAGGCCTCTGTGTAAGCCACAATGCCCTTACAAAACAGCAGACAACTGTAAGGGCTCAACCGAAATTTGAATCTGGGATTTCTCACGGCATGAACGAAAAGCATACTGCTAGACAACCAAACCACTATGGAAAGGAATGTTTATGTGCCGACACTATCTGCTGACAAACTGGAATTCTTCGTAAATTGTTTTTTTATGAAAGCCATAATGCCCTGTAAAACAACAGAATAACTGCAAGGGCTCGTCCGGGATTTGAACCCGGGACCTCTCGCACCCTAAGCGAGAATCATACCCCTAGACCAACGAGCCACAAAAGCTTGAATATTTCACAAGACATCAGAAGCAACAGATGGTCAGAAATCCTTATCTTACAAACATTGAAGAAGGGCTTTTGCTTCATTTGGACCCGGGACTTCTGCAATGGTTCGTCCAGGCTTTGAAAACGGGACCTCTCGCACCTTATGCGAGAATCAAGCCCGTAGACCAACGAGCACCTGCAAAACAGCCACTTTACATGGTAACACTATCTGCTGACAAACCGGCATTCTCAGAAAAAAGGCCTCTGTGTAAGCCACAACGCCCATACAAAACAAAAGACAACTGTAAGGGTTCAACTGAAATTTGAAGCTAGGATTTCTCATGGCATGAAGGAGAATCATACTCCTAGACCAGCAAGCCACTATTCAAGAAACATTTTATGTGGCGACACTATCTGCTGACAAATTGGAATTCTTTGAAAGACGTTTTTACGAAAGACATAATGCCCTGTAAAACACAGTACACCTGCAAGGGATCATCCGGGTATTGAACCCGGGTCCTCTCGCAACCAATGCGAGAATCATACCCATAGACCAATGAGCCACTTAATTGAGAGAATTTCACAAGGCGTCAGATAGTCAGAAATCTTTCTCTAACGAATCAAGGGCACCCTAAGCGAGAATCATACCCCTAGACCACCGAGCCACTGCAAAACAGCAACTTTATATGGCAACACTATCTGCTGACAAACTGGCATTCTCAGAAAAAAGGCCTCTGTGTAAGCCACAACGACCTTACAAAACAGCAGACAACTGTAAGGGCTCAACCGAAATTTGAATCTGGGATTTCTCATTGCATGAACGAAAATCATACGCCTAGACCAGCAAGCCACTATGCAAAGGAATGTTTTATGTGGCGACACTATCTGCTGACAAACTGGAATTCTTCGAAAGACATTTTAATGAAAGACATAGTGCCCTGTAAAACACATAACACCTGTAAGGGCTCGTCCGGGATTTGAACCCAGGACCTCTCACACCCGAAGCGAGAATCATACCCCTAGACCAACGAGCCACTGCAAAACAGTAACTTTATATGGCAACACTATCAGCTGACGAACTGGCATTCTCAGAAAAAAGGCCTATGTGTAAGCCACAACGCCCTTACAAAACAGCAGACAACTGTAAGGGCTCAACCGAAATTTGAATCTGGGATTTCTCACGGCATGAACGAGAATCATAGTCCTAGACAACCAAACCACTATGCAAAGGAATGCTTTATGTGCCGACACTATCTGCTGACAAACTGGAATTCTTCGAAAAACGTTTTTTATGAAAGCCATAATGCCCTGTAAAACAAAAGAATAACTGCAAGGGCTCGTCCGGGATTTGAACCCGGGACCTCTCGCACCCTAAGCGAGAATCATACCCCTAGACCAACGAGCCACAAAAGCTTGAATATTTTACAAGACATCAGAAGGAACAGATGGTCAGAAATCCTTATCTTACAAACATTAAAGCAGGGCTTTTGCTTCATTTGGACCCGGGACTTCTTCAATGGTTCGTCCAGGATTTGAAAACAAGACCTCTCGCATCTTAAGCGAGAATCATGCCCGTAGACCAACGAGCAACTGCAAAACAGCCACTTTACATGGCAACACTATCTGCTGACAAACCGGCATTCTCAGAAAAAAGGCCTCTGTGTAAGCCACAACGCCCTTACAAAACAAAAGACAACTGTAAGGGTTCAACTGAAATTTGAACCTAGGATTTCTCATGGCATGAACGAGAATCAAACTCCTAGAACAGCAAGCCACTATGCAAGAAATATTTTATGTGGCGACACTATCTGCTGACAAATTGGAAATCTTTGAAAGACATTTTAATGAAAGACATAATGCCCTGTAAAACACAGTACACCTGCAAGGGCTAATCCAGGAACTGAACCCGGGTCCTCTCTCAACCGAAGCGAGAATCATACCCATAGACCAATGAGCCACTAAATTGAGAGAATTTCACAAGACGTCAGATGGTCAGAAATCTTTCTCTAACGAATCAAGGGCACCCTAAGTGAGAGACATACCCCTAGACCACCGAGCCACTGCAAAGCAGCAACTTTATATGGCAACACTATCTGCTGACAAACTGGCATTCTCAGAAAAAAGGCCTCTGTGTAAGCCACAACAACCTTACAAAACAGCAGACAAGTGTAAGGGCTCAACCGAAATCTGAATCTGGGATTTCTCATTGCATGAACGAAAATCATACGCCTAGACCAGCAAGCCACTATGCAAAGGAATATTTTATGTGGCGACACTATCTGCTGACAAACTGGAATTCTTCGAAAGACATTTTAATGAAAGTCATAGTGCCCTGTAAAACACATGATACCTGCAAGGGCTCGTCCGGGATATGAACCCGGGACCTCTCTCACCCAAAGCGAGAATCATACCCCTAGGCCAACGAGCCACTACATTGATAAAACTTCACATGGCGTCAGAACCATCAGATAGTCAGAAAACTTTCTCTAACGAATCAATGGCACCCTAAGCGAGAATCATACCCCTAAACCAATTAGCTACTGTAACAGCCACTTTACATGGCAAAACTATCTGCTGATGAACTGGCATTCTCAGAAAAAAGGCCTCTGTGTAAGCCCGTAGACCTTACAAAACAGCAGACAAATGTAAGGGCTCAACCGAAATTTGAATCTGGGATTTCTCATTGCATGAACGAAAATCATACTCCTAGACCAGCAAGCCACTATGCAAAGGAATGTTTTATGTGGCGACACTATCTGCTGACAAACTGGAATTCTTCGAAAGACATTTTAATAAAAGTCATAGTGCCCTGTAAAACACATGACACCTGCAAGGGCTCATCCGGGATTTGAACCCGGGACCTCTCACACCCAAAGCGAGAATCATACCCGTAGACCAACGAGCCACTACATTGATAAAACTTCACATGGCGTCAGAACCATCAGATAGTCAGAAAACTTTCTCTAACGAATCAATGGCACCCTAAGCGAGAATCATACCCCTAAACCAACTAGCTATTGTAACAGCCACTTTACATGGCAAAACTATCTGCTGATGAACTGGCATTCTCAGAAAAAAGGCCTCTGTGTAAGCCCGTAGACCTTACAAAACAGCAGACAAATGTAAAGGCTCAACCGAAATTTGAATCTGGGATTTCTCATTGCATGAACGAAAATCATACTCATAGACCAGCAAGGCACTATGCAAAGGAATGTTTTATGTGGCGACACTATCTGCTGACAAACTGGAATTCTTCGAAAGACATTTTAATGAAAGTCATGGTGCCCTGTAAAACACATGACACCTGCAAGGGCTCGTCCGGGATTTGAACCCGGGACCTCTCACACCCAAAGCGAGAATCATACCCCTACCCCAACGAGCCACTACTGTGATAAAATTTCACATAGCGTCAGAAGCATCAGATAGTCAGAAAACTTTCTCTGACGAATCAAGGGCACCCTAAGCCAGAATCATACCCCTAGACCAACGAGCCACTGCAAAACAGTAACTTTACATGGCAACACTATCTGCTGACAAACCGGCATTCTCAGAAAAAGGCCTCTGTGTAAGCCACAACGCCCTTACAAAACAAAAGACAACTGTAAGGGTTCAACTGAAATTTGAACCTAGGATTTCTCATGGCATGAACGAGAATCATACTCCTGGACCAGCAAGCCACTATGCAAGAAATATTTTATGTGGCGACACTATCTGCTGACAAATTGGAATTCTTTGAAAGACGTTTTTACGAAAGATATAATGCCCTGTAAAACACAGTACATCTGCAAGGGCTCATCCGAGAATTGAACCCGGGTCCTCTCGCAATCGAAGCGAGAATCATACAGATAGACCAATGAACCACTAAATTGAGAGAATTTCACAAGGCGTCAGATAGTCAGAAATCTTTCCCTAACGAATCAAGGGCACCCTAAGTGAGAATCATATCCCTAGACCACCGAGCCACTGCAAAACAGCAACTTTATACGGCAACACTATCTGCTGACGAACTGGCATTCTCAGAAAAAAGGCCTCTGTGTAAGCCACAACAACCTTACAAAACAGCAGACAAGTGTAAGGGCTCAACCGAAATCTGAATCTGGGATTTCTCATTGCATGAACGAAAATCATACTCCTAGACCAGCAAGCCACTATGCAAAGGAATGTTTTATGTGGCGACACTATCTGCTGACAAACTGGAATTCTTCGAAAGAGATTTTAATGATAGACATAGTGCCCTATAAAACACATAACATCTGCAAGGGCTCGTCTGGGATTGGGACCCAGGACCTTTCACACCCAAAGTGCGAATCATACCCCTAGTCCAACGAGCCACTAAATTGAATTTATTTCACATGGTGTCAGAAGCATCAGATAGTCAGAAAACTTTCTCTAACGAATCAAGGGCACCCTAAGCGAGAATCATACCCCTAGATCAACGAGCCACTGCAAAACAGTAACTTTATATGGCAACACTATCAGCTGACGAACTGGCATTCTCAGAAAAAAGGCCTCTGTGTAAGCCACAACGCCCTTACAAAACAGCAGACAACTGTAAGGGCTCAACCGAAATTTGAATCTGGGATTTCTCACAGCATGAACGAGAATCATAGTCCTAGACAACCAAACCACTATGCAAAGGAATGTTTTATGCGCCGACACTATCTGCTGACAAACTGGAATTCTTCGAAATACATTTTTTTGTCTTTATTTTAACAAAACAAAAAAGAACAGAACAATGACAACAGCTTACAACCAAGAAATTTCTTAGCATCACAGCACATAATGAAAATCAAAATCAAAAAGAAGACATAAAAATACAGAGTAATAATAAAAATAGAAAAGTACATAAATTAACCAAAGTTTATGGTGATCTAAGGTTTTGCAAAAATGTACCTGAAATCCTAGGACCTACATATTCAAGCAACGGAGTCCAGATCTGATAAAAAGTGTTTTTCTATGGAGAGAGATTAGACTCAATAATAATTCACGCAAAAGACACGATGTACACATGCGTAGCCAAATTCACATGCGTAAAATATTTATTTATACTCACAAAAACAATTCACATGCACAAAATAAAAATACATTTTCATAAAATACATTTCACAAATGCAAAACACCATTTGCAAATATATAAGAGTGTACAAAAAGTTTTGAATGTTTAAAATTCACGAGTTCATCCTGAATGAGAATGTGCAAATCCTCGCTCACGTACGACTCACCCTGAATACGAGTGTGTGCATTTTTGAGACTTTCCTGTCAGCACACACCTCCCACGTGAGTCACTCGTGCCCTGTAGCCAATAAGATGCGAGCTTACTGTTCAACCAATCACAACTCCCTGAGAACGCGGGAATGACCAAAGCGCTTCACTGTGCGCTCCATTTGCGCAGTCTGACCTAATTAACGGAGATGATCCTCTAAGAAGAAGAATACTCCTCTATTTAGCATGGCAGGTGAAGAGCGGGATGCGCGGGTAAGTGGTTACTTGATTTCTATAGTGGTTTATGTATGCAAAGATTAAGTATCAAACGTTTGTTAAAGCAATGGCTGCTGTTGTTTATAATGTAAACTTTATAACGTAAATTAAGTCCGTTATTAAGCCAACATGGCGAGTGAAGAACGGGATGGTCGTGTAAAATAGCATGGCTTCTGTCATGGTCGATTCTAGGATTGTCATTCAAGGGAGCTCAGCTATAAATTTGATCGAGGACTAATTTGGGGGTGGAATCGATCGCGTACTAAAGTGAAGACCGGGAGAGCGTAATGCCGTTTTGGGTGTGGGTGGGTATGGGGGGTGGAGAGAGGAGATGATCGCCGACTGTAAGGAACGGGCGGGGTGGGGGTCGGCAGTGTTGATCGCGGACTATGAAGATAACAAATGATAAAAGGTATAATTGGTATTTGTCTTACAGGCACTGTCATCAGAAGTAGAAATAGCAGCAAAAGCTCTGATCGATGTATTAGCCAGGGGCCTTACTCCATCTTCGTAAAGAAATGCACTAGCTAGTGGTAGTAGACCAATGAGAGAAAGCATCTCAAGTAGGACCATTCCTTTGCCTGCAGAGGCTGAAAACATGGTAAGGCAAGCCTTAAAAAGGTAATTTTTCATGTTTACTGTAAAACACAACTTTTTGTGTCATGCAAAAAATGTTTCTTATTATTAATATGTTTATTCATTTTGCCCTTTTGTCACTAAAGGCAATTCCCAAGTATGTTTGGGACAGAGATTTTTCTGTGGCCAAACCTGGAAACATTAAAAAAAAATGATTTTCAAATCCATGTCCTCTCTGAACCATCACCCTTCACACCAAAAGGAGATGAAGACCTTGAGCTTGTCCATGCTGGACTTGGAAAAAGGCTTTTAACTGTTCCAGATCATTTTAAACACAGTGAGTTAATTGCAAATGTTACCATAATACTAGGAATTGATGGGAGTTTTATATCTGTTGGAAAAAAAAAAAAAAAAAAAACTAAATGATGAATTTTGTTTCATTCTTAAGATTGTCAGTCTGCTTGAAGGAGAGTTTCCCAAATTAAAAACACTTCAGGGTGGCTGGATGTTTTACAAGTCTACAGGTATTTATGTTTTGCATGTTACATATAAACAAAAAATGATTTGTGTGCATTTGCAATAACTTTGCACTTTTGTAAATTAATGAAACTGGTATGTGCTTTGTTGGCGTTAATAATTTAGCAATAAGCTTCATTAGTTTAAACTTTTTAGTCAAGGACATGTTTCTCTGCCATGTTCTAAGATTATGGCATGCCCTACTTCAGTTTTCCAGTGGTAAACAGAGCTTTATAGAACATTTCTTTCCAAAATTTTAGGTGACACATTTATAACAATATTGCTAGCCCAAGAAGGCAACAGTAGTCCTGAATGTGATTCTCAATTGATTTTGCCATTTGGTGGGGGTGGGCGGCGTAAGCTGTCTATAATTCCCACAGCTGCTGATGAATACTCAACTCGACTCCTAAAATCAGTTTCAAATAATGGAAAGAACATGCTGTTTGTAGTTCCATTACAGGAACAGCTTTCCACTGAACCATTACCTTATGATTCTGTGGAGTTTGCTAAGATGCCACAGTCCAGCTGTATGAAATGTGGTAAGAAAATATCACTGCCATTGCTGCCCTTACACATTGAAGAGTGTAAAGAAGCTGAGACAGTAAGTCATACAGTATTATGGTTTTATTTTTCTATCAATATTATTTATTTACAATGCCAATGCATTTTGATTACTTTTATTAGGAGTCTTCAAATGATGTGACCATTCTAGATGATGATGTAGACGAAAATGTAATCGAAACTGTTGACCAGCCAAGCCCACTTCACCCCATCTTAGAACCATCATTACAGGTCTTTGATCAAAGCCTATTTCTTGTATTTGGGTATACTCACTATATTTGAATATACCCAATTCGTGGTTCCATAAAGAATGTGTTTGAAGCTATTAAAAATTTGAGACTATTCTTAATATTTTAGAATCTTTTTATGGGGTAGAATATGTATGTTCTTCAACAAATTTTGCTACAAACATACATTGTTTAATTTATTTGTACTTTTTACAGATTTGTCCAATTTGCCAGATCTCTTTCCCAACTGATGTCTTGCCTTTTCATGCAAGCATGTGTGGTGAAGGGTAAAGTTATGCTAAAAATTGTAGGATGACATGCCTTTAATACTAAAGGATTAGTTTGCACAGTTTGTTTTGGTTGTATATATCTCGAGGGAGATGTACAAAGATCAGATGGAATGTAGGGTAAAAAATTAACAAAATAATTTTCTGGTGGACTGTCTTAAATTTAAATTAATGTGTTGGTTTCATAAACTGGGTCAGTAGTAGACATTATTAGATTTGATGTATGTAGCTTTTATAAGCCTTGCTTTGAGAAAATCATTACTGGTGACTTTTGACATTAATGACTATAAACAGTATGTCATTGTAAGTTACATCCAGACTTTGTCTGGCACTAGGGTCTAAGCCTTGTCTATGAAACTGGGCAAATGCTTTTAATATGCATGAAAATTTTTGAAGTGGCTTAATGAACAAAATTGAAATTGTTTGTGTCTTGCCTGTTTTAGAGAAAGGACTTTTGGTGACAATGATTCTTCATTCACTTTAAATACAGAAGAATTGCCAGGACCCTCAACTGCACAATCTTCAACATCCCTGTCTGCAGGTTAGACACAACACATTTTATTTTTTTTAGTGCTGTTGTACTGTAAAATGATAAGTGCATCTTTATTCATTTATTCTTTCATCTTTTTTGTATTGTTATTCAACTATGCTTGTAAAATGGTATTTAAATAAATTGTTCATTTGATTTCAGCATGGAAAAATGAAATTGACCCATTCAAATCATCTCGAATGTTCTGTGATGGGTTGCTCTCCATCAATTCACACTGTCCATCTCTATCATTACTCATCAACCAGTTTGATACTATGGATGAACAAGATAGTACCCTGGTTTCATTTTATAAAATGAACAGTGCTAATTGGTCCACTCCATTGAAATATAGATTGACTGGTACTCCTTTTTTATTATTAAAATCATTTGAATCGCTTATAGTCTGTACAGTTTGTGCAACGAACTTGCTTCATTTTGCATTTTTTTTAGGAGATGCAGCTGTTGGCAAGGGAGTTAACCGCCATATTTTGTCAATGATGATGCAAAAACTGAAGACTGGCTTCACTTTAAATTTGGGTTTGTAATTGGTTGCAGTTCGGTTACATATGCACACACACACACACACACGCACACGCACACACACACATATATACATATATATATATATATATATATATATATATATATATATATATATATATATATATATATATATAAAGTTAATTTTCGTCAACACTGCCTGTAACCCTGACCTTTTTCTGTATGATTTCGTGCACTGTACTTGAGAAGCCTTTTGCACACCTGATAAGATGTAAAATGTTCATAATATTATCTTTCTATTTACTGGTGGGCAATGCAGATCGATGCTGACTGGTACCACCACAGTGCATACAGAGAAAACATTTGTTTAGAATTTTACAGATGTGATTTGATGTTTTATGTCTCTTTTGCTTTTGGGCTATTACAGATTTTATACAACTAGTACTATTAGTTAATTCTTACTGATTAGATTTTTTAGGTTCATCTACTACAGCCCTTTTTGAGGGGGAAAAAAACCACCGTGTACCTTCTGCATCTGCTGTACTACGGGACAGCAACCTGTTCCAGATGGCTGGCCGGATGATAGGCCATTCATTTTTGCATGGAGGTCCTAGTCTTTCTGGACTGAGCATACCCGTGGTCATAATCAGCTCAGACCTAGTTTATTTTAAAATAATTTAATTCACAGGAATTAGAAAAATAAGAAAGTTACATTTCTTTTTTAATTCTCCCCAAAATGAAAGAACTTCAGTTAAAATGATTAATGATGTGTCTCCATCAAAAGAATTCTTGAGATTAAAAGTTGATGCTGAGGAGAACTTGTCAATTTTGTGAAAGTTATTGAAAACACTGAGCATGTTTATACAATTGCATATACTCATGTACATGACTCATAACACATAATGTCGCGCACATCATTAATTCTATTTTATTTACTTGTGTAAATATATATTCACTTTTTAAATTAAATACAGGAATATTATTGACTAATATGAAAATGTTTATCTGATTTATGTACAATGCAGTTTTTACAGTAATATTTTTTTTCTTTTAGTAGAAATATTATATGAGTGACTTGCCTTGTTTATCAAATAAAGTGTACCTAATTGGATTTGCATTTTAAACATTAAATAAAAGTTTAAAAGATAATATTTTTTGTTTCACATGTTTAAGTTTTAGTTATAATACTCCCAAAATATTTTGGCAGAAATCCACAGATTTTTATCAATATTCTTCGCAGAAATAGCAAAAAACGTTGACAGATTCTTTCTGGCCCTACTCATGACTCATAATACGTAATGCATAATACAGAATGTCTCATGTCAATATCCATTTAAACCCTTTTTACAATAAACAAGTTAAATTTGGTGTAACTAAAACAAATTGTACACAGCATTACCTGGTTAACAACCTTTTATGCTTTGCAAAACATTCTTCATTTATAAATGCAGGTTTTTGAACCTTCTTTTTAAGTGTGACTTTGAGATTATTAGACTCATAAAAGGCCTAATTAAATATCCTCTTTCAATTTTTATTTTGCTCACCTATCATTGCTGGTTAGTAATAGTATATATATATATATATATATATATATATATATATATATATATATATATATATATATATATATTAGGGATGCACGATATATCGGCAGCCATATCGGTATCGGCCGATAAATGCTATTTTTAGGACTATCGTTATCGATCCGATGTCTAAATTCAGCCGATATCTTTAAGCCGATAAATTACGTAATTGTACAGACTTGCGCGCTGCGCACGCGTGGGCGGAACTTGTTCAGACTTGCCCATTGCACTATAATGGATCTCTCTTCACACTGTTTATTCCTTCAAAGTCTGTCATTTCTTCAAGTGGTATTGCTGTGCGTTAATAAGTCAGTAAGTAACCATGTTCCTTATCATTGTAGATGTGTTTGATTGAGTGTCATTGTGTATTTTGCTTTAAATCGCCTCAGGAAAAATATTAACTATGTAAACCTTTCCAGCTCCGTCTCTTTGTTGTGTAGGGATAGCAGGGGATCTTAACTTATTACTCCAGGGCCGAATAATATTAGTTTCGTGGTGAATTGCCTTCTCTTTTAGTTGCAGCCGGTGAATGAACGAGGACACATGTAACTTGGTCCAAAATATTTATTACTTTCCATGTGGTACAACAAATCAGTCACCTAAAATAGTCTCATTGCCCAAAAACCGCTCCTCTCTCTCTCCCTCTACGCTTCACACACACACACACCAAACTGCAACTGGACCCGCACATTTTACAACACGTGTAAACAGTTGTTTGTAATCTGATTATTTGTTATTATCAACGCGTTGCTTGTCATGTGTTGTTGATGTAAGATGTATTCAGTTTGATCGAAATATTCATATTGATTATGACGAGTGCGCGAGCTGTCACCGCGCACACACACACACTGTAGCACGGGGGAGAGGTGAATCCAGTCATAGAGGCTCTCGACCAGCGGCTCATTCTGTCTTTATATTCAGCTCTGTTAGCCATAAAGTCAGCTCATTGCAGGTTTTGTATGAAAATCTGACTCTGATGGCAACTCTTCCTCTACAGTTGAGTAAAACTCAGCGGTTTATCATAAACTTTTCATCGATCATTTTCCCCCCGCAATTGACAGCAAGAACGAGCGCAGACGCATCTGATTGACAAGCAGCAGCTACATGTTCGAAAGAATCTAAAACGCCAAATAGCATGAATCTGTGCCGCATTTTCTAAACGTACTATCTGTAAGCTGTTTACTTGTACGGTGGCTCTGAACTGTCAAAACACCTCTAAAAAAGGCTTTTTTGGACATGACGTATTTGTACATGTGTACATCACTGTAACACGTTTTATTCAAGAACATTTGAGCTGGTTTCAGTCCTTAGTGCTTTCATTCTCATCTTATTTAAATATATTTAATTTGCTTGTTGAATAAATCATATTTTGTTATTTAACCTTCTTAATTTTATGCAACAGTCAAGTTGCATGTTAATTTGCTATAAAGAAAAGGAAGTAATGTATTTTTTGCATGCTGATTTATGTGAAATCTTGAATATAGGTCTATAATCACCTTGCAATTTTGAAGTTAAAGCTTTTTTGCTTTGAGTATAGACTATTTAGTTCATAAAAGAAGTTCAATCTTTTATGAAGTTTGCTGTATAAAAATATATCATTTTGAAATATTTATAAATATCGGCCTATACATATTGGCTATCGGCCTCCAAGTCTGAAGAATTATTGGTTATCGGTATCGGCCAAAAAAATCCATATCGGTGCATCCCTAATATATATATATATATATATATATATATATATATATATATATATAGGAACAATCAGAATGTTAATAATTAAATAACTTGTTACTCTTAAAATATTTTACCTTTAACACAATAAACCTAAAACTATAACCTACACACACACACCACTTGCAGACAGCACACAATATAATCTATCAGTGCACATGAGTAGTACAATATGTAATGCATATAAATAATATTTGGAATTTACAGATAGCTGAAGTCCTTCAGTAGTCTAATGAGTACTGGAATTAGCATGTAAGCTAACAAATCACTCATGTTCTCATTCACAATAGCAACACTGGGTTTCCCATACACCGATTTATTTGTAGTAATGTGGGAGTTTTCACATGAACATTTCTTTAAGGGAAACTAGTTGTCCATAGAAAGTTTAATTATCTTTATGAAGAAAACTTGTTTATTTTCTAAAAACTGTCCATCAAAATAAAAGTGTAGTGTTTTGAAACCAAAGTCTCCATTTGTACCCACAACACATCAAGAGTTTATCAAGTCAAAATCTCATAATCTGACACAAATCTGATATGTGGTAACTGGCAAATGGCATTGTGTAGTCTGAACAGGGCTTTATGGAGTCTGCATCAGTCTCTCACTGTCATTGCAAGTTCACACTGGCCGAGTTTCCTGTATTATAGAAGCTTTTTTTCACACAGTTTGCAGGTGTAAGGTTTCTCCCTAGTGTGGTCAAGGTTTGGCTTTTGACTGAAACTCTTTCTACTCTGTTTACAGCTGAAATTACACCTAGACTTGGATTTCCGAGGTTTTCTGTGTGATGAAGTCTTTTTAGTGAGTGTGGGTTTTTCATCAGTCATTATTTCTTGTTGTTTCTCTTCCATTCCATTCCATTGATGTGTCTCTTCTTTCAGCACTATCAGGTCTTCAAAAAAGAACAAAAAAGTGAACTTTAGTATAAAGGCTTAAAGTGGCAAGCATAAAATGAATGTTTACCCTAAATATTAAAATGAGCTTACCATTTACTCTCCATCATGTGGTTTTAAACATTTCCTGTCTTCTGGAACACAAAGTAAGCCAGCATTTTTATCACAATATCTTATTTTGTCTTCAACAGAATCAAGAAACTCATCAAGGTTTAAAACCACACAATGGAAAGTAAATGGTGAGGCTATTTTCATTTCTGTGTCAGAAAGTCATACCAACACTAACTCACATAATCAACACATCTCTTGACTCTGGTTTATTCCCCACTGTATTACTACTGTAATTGTGAATCTTTACTGTTCCTGTTTCAAAAGTGTGCTCTTGCTAAAAGGAGCAATGGCAGAGAGAGACTTCCAGTGCAGACTTTGTTAAGATGCTGCAATCTAATCGTGGGAAAGACACTTGCTCCTGAGCAGATTCGAGCTTGGGGATGTGTTGCTGTCACACCAACGAGTCTGCCTTGAGTTTCAAAGAATACATTATACTGACTAGTTGCCAACTTAAATGTACTCTCTCATTTCCAGCGTTCACTAAGACTCACACACACACTCAAGCAGTTTGGCCATGTTTAAAACCACATCTGGCAGCTGTGGGATTCGAACCCACGCCCCCGAAGAGACAGGAGCCTAAATCCAGTGCATTAGACCGATCCAAGCAGAAGCATGCAGTATCATTTTGCAAGTCTGTTTGATCAAGCAGAGAAGTAATTCTCAAGCATCCTAAAAGGACTGCCTGGCAGCGGTGGGATTCAAACCCACGCCACGAAAGAGATAGGAGCCTTAACCCTGCACCTTAGACCGCTCGGCCACGTTACCTTACAAAGCTGCTTTTCCTGAGCAGTTTTTACACCAACTTGTTTCAAGTAGCGCAACATCTCTGGGAAATCAGTTCAATTTGGCCATGCCTTGCTGGACCTTCTCCACAAAGAAAGAGAGCTCCTTAATACCAGCTTAGGAAGCACTCCCACCTTCCTGTCAACCACAGTTCTGTCTCTGTTTGAGCACACTCAAGGCATTTGAAGTTTTCTCCAAACGGCAGCCAGCTGCGATGCATTTAAGCACCTGATTACAAGGTAACTGTTATTTCACAAAAGAGTGAAAGTTACTGATTCCATTACAGCAGACCCCACATTGTTGTTGTTATTATATTCAAATCCAGTTATGGAGTATTACTACTCTAATTGTGAATCTTTACTGTTCCTGTTTCAATAGGGTGCTCTTGCTAAAAAGGAGCAATGGCAGAGAGAGACTTCCAGTGCAGACTTTGTTAAGATGCTGCAATCTAATCATGGGAAAGACACTTGCTCCTGAGCAGATTCGAGCTTGGGAATGTGTTGCTGTCACACCAACGAGTCTGCCTTGAGTTTTAAAGAACACATTATACTAACTAGTCGCCAACCTAAATTTACTCTCTCAGTTCCAGCGTTCACTGCGAACGCGCACACACTCAAGCACAGGGGTCTCAAACTCAATTTACCTGGGGGCCGCAGGAGGCAAAGTCTGGGTGAGGCTGGGCCGCATAAGGGATTTCACAAAAAAAAGTGCTCAAATGTCATTATTAACAGTTTTAATTATTTCTTCTGAACATGAAGTGTCCTGAACATTAATAGAACATTGAGTGAAGATTATGAACTGTTCTTCTGAACATGGCATCTTTTGCCTACTTCTTGCTGCCAGAGACTTGACAGCGCTTCTTCTCACAAATCTGAACCACATTTGGCTTTAGAGCGGAAGCAGTTAAGACCCTCAGTATGGCTTGAAGAAGATCATCATTAAGTCTAGACCTATACTTTGACTTATTGAAGTTCAAGGTGGAGAATAACTTCTCACACAAATATGTGCTCCCAAAAAGGCCAAGTCCTAGGGAAAAAAGTGGGGGAACTCACTCAAAACTTCCATTCCCTCACCTAAAAAAAAGGCGTATATATGTATAAATAAAACACCCCCACTCCAGTCACATCAGTCTGTACCAGTCTGTATCTACCTATAATATATATAAGACAGGGCTCGAAATTAACTTTTTTACTTGGTAGCACCGGTGCTCCCAACTTCAAATATTTAGGAGCACCAAAATAAATTTAGGAGCACCAGAAAAAATTTAGGAGCACCCACCAAAAATGATTGAGCACCGCTGCAAATTGCTTTTTAAGGGATTTATTGTATTTTAAAACAACATCAATAGTGTTTCGACTGACAAAAACCAGAAACAACTATCTAACTAATGCTGCGAAGACATTGATATTTGTGTGCAATAATTCCAAAATGAATGTCTAATAATTATAGAATATTAATGATGATGAAAATGACAATAATAGTAAAAATGAATAACATTTCTCATTATGATACTGCCTTGAATGTGCATGAATGTAGGTTATCTGCTATAAAAAGTCTGTTACTTTATGAAAAATAATTGTATAGTTTGCATCAAACAAAAATGAAGCATTGCAGTAAGAAATATTTATTTTGTACTGCTGTTTTTATATGCATGTCAATTTAATAAATAATATTTCTGCTACAAAACAAACAAAAGATTATAATAAATCATTCAATTCAATGATGAAAGCTGCAAAGCAGTCATCAGTAAATAAATAAAAAAATAATAATATACACCTCAAAAAAGAATAGACAAAAGAAAGAAAGTAAAGTCTCACTTCTATCACTCTTTAAAAGATTTGGTTTCAGTTTGTGTCAATTTAAAGGTTCAGTCTGAGATGATCTTCATTTTTCTGTGTTAGTGGAAAAGCTGGCGAGTCAGCCGACCCAATTTAAGAGCAGGCAGCGCAAGATTCTTGCGATGACCACCGGCGGAATACCGCTGTTTGTTATGAGACGCAGTTTCAGTGTAAACTTAGTAAAGGCGAGCTTCTTTGGCGATGGTATTAGATTTGACTTTTAGCGGACATTTGCGCTGAACACGCAGTGAATGCAACGCATGGATATTCGGGCGCCTTCTCCATGAAGCGCGTACTCGATTGATCTCAGCTGGTGGATTATTATTCACCACGTGACGTGTCATGATCGCTCTCATCTGCACCTCAATTTTAGGTGGGGTTTGCAAACCTGTGTGCTTTAAGTTTTTACTCTTCTGCCGTTTGCATTTCCCGTGGTCATAAAAGCTCCTTCCCTGTCATCTGACAGCGGAATACCTTGAGTGATTGACAACTAATATGAACCAACATTGCGGCAGGGAAGAGCGATTCAGCACGTTTTTACAAAAAATCAAAACAGATCGCACTACAACCATTATCAGCAGTCGCACTAATAAGCCCAAATATATTATAAGGTCGCATAGATTAATTTTCGGGCGCATATGGCAGGCAGGGGCGGGAACAGCTTACCTTGGCTATTCCCGCCCGTCAAAGCGTCTAACAAAGGGGCGGGGTGCGTGGTGACGTCACCGGCATCCCCGCTCCTTTAGGCTTGTTTGATTTAAACAAAATCTGCGCAGAATCGATCACCGGTGATCACCGCAATGCCGGTTAGAAATGTGTCCGACTTGCCTTCGCCTCGTTCTGATGTCACGCTGACGTGCGCCAAAAAACTCTCGCGATCGCGAGGCGGGTACCTCGGATAGAGCAGTCGGCCGCAGTTGCTCTCAAAAGACTGCGTTACCAAAAGCATGATGGGAAACGACTGGCTGACGAGACAGCTTAATGCTGATTGGATGAGACTGACACATTACACTTTATTATCTTGTTTTACTAAGGTTTATACCTGGATTTGTTAAATACCTTTTTTGCATTTTCGTTGATAATAAAAAAAAGTCATAAAGAGCATTACATATGGTTATTTATTTAGATTTACACGCAAACAAAAACAAAACACATCTTTGTAAAACATAACGTGACCTATCCAATATAACTAAATGTTATTAATAAATCATTAGGATGTGTATGTTTGTGTGAATTTTGTATTATAATTTTAATGCAGTGTTATTCAATGAAAGTCAATACACACATATTCAGACATACTAAGGTAATCAGACTGTTTTGTCATTAAGCCCCATCTTTGTGTGGTTTCATATGAGAAGTGAAAAGAGTGTAGTAAACAAGACACACACACACACACACACATATGTATATGTATGTGTATGTGGAGTCAAAAGTCATGTTTAATAGACCAAGAACATTTCCACAGTTTTTCCTACAGTCTAATAGTTTTTATTCTTGAGAAAGTCTTGAGCTATTTATTTTAGTCTGGCTGGAGTAAAAGCAGTTTATATAGACCTAATAAGCATGTCAATATAATTAACCCCCTAAGAATTTATTTGTCAAACAAACATTTGTCATGACTTGTCACTCAAAAGCATCTTGCTATGGCTACTTCATTTATAATGTAGCCAAATTAGGTTTCTTGAAAGCTTTCTTGCAGTATAAGCTGTTTATTTTGTTATTCTTTTAACGTTTGTTGAATATACAGAATTATATTTTTAATACACCCTTTTAGTTAATGAGCTGTTCATCTTCTGTAATTCTGACCATCTCTGTAAAAACAGTGATATTTCTATTGCATCCACTCCCACATTTAAAAAAATACTATAGTAATGTATACTGTAGTGCTTTTGAACCATGTTATAAAATAGCCTATTTAAATGTTATAGTTCTGGTATCACAACAACTATAAACACAACCCAATACTAAACATGTTCAAAAACGCTGTAATATTTACTATAAATCACCATAGTATTTTTTTATGAGGTCATTCGTCTGCGATAAAAAACGCGAACGAGATCTCCGCCACTGGTGACGTTTCCAGGTGGGTAAACAGCGAGATTCGGCAGGTGTCCGACTTCTGATGTAATTTTTGAGCCCTCCTCTTACTGCAGATGCCTGCTCTCGTTTACAATGCAGTCAAGGCGAGGCGCACCTCAAACGAGCATTTTGTTTACACGGCGGGCGGGGAATGCCAGTGACCGCTGTGTACTGATAGAATTCGCTCCGCTAATTCTGTCAGTGTACAGCGGTCGGCGCGGGCCACAAAATATTGAGTTTGAGACCCCTGCTCAAGCAGTTTGGCCGTGTTTAAAACCACATCTGGCAGCAGTGGGATTTGAACCCAGGCCCCCGAAGAGACTGGAGTCTAAATGCAGCGCCTTAGACTCTCAGCCACGCTACCCTAGATGTATCTATGCATCCTAAAAGGACTGCCTGGCAGCGGTGGGATTCGAATCCACGCCCACGAAGAGACTGGAGCCTAAATCCAACACCTTAGATCCCTTGGCTACTCTATCCCGGATGACTCCTTGCAGTGGTCCCTTTTCTGCCCAATTTTTCGGAAGCAGAGAGGACGCCGAGCTTCCTAGTGAAGCCCTTCAACTTTGGCCAAGGAGTCTACGTTTGGATGTGAGCGGAAGCATGCAGTATCACTCTGCAAGTCTGTTTGCTCAAGCAGAGAGGTCATTCTCAAGCATCCTAAAAGTACTGCCTGGCAGCGGTGGGATTCAAACCCACACCCCCAAAGAGATTGGAGCCTTAATCCAGCGCCTTAGACCGCTCAGCCACTCGACCCTGCCATGACTGTATAATTCTTGTGATTTATTTTTAGCAGAGTACTGCTTCTGCTGCTCCAGCACAGACGGTGCAACAACCTGCCCCTACTGTACCTGCTCAGGAGGTGATGGAGACGAGACAACTTGAGGCCCAGCCCCAGCCCCCGTCTACTCCATCAGTGGCATCAAAGATTTCATTTAAAAATCAAAAGAAAAGACAATTTCAGTGTTTCAAGTGTTCAAGGTGCTCAAAGTTCAGTTCAAAGTTCAAACATAGGAGAGAAAAGAACAAAAAGCAAAAAAAAAGTTGAGGTGTTGCTAGAGACCTGCTTCTTTTCACACCTCTTGCACAGTGGGGGGTAGCAGACACTTGCTGATTGGTGGGTTTGAGTTTCTGTGATTGGATTAAATTACATGGTCAGGTCATGGTCAGGGTCAGTTTTTAAAGCTACATTTTAACCTCTTGTCTTCAGATAATGATACATAATAAACACTAATAGTAAATACTTTGTTTTGATTTTAAGTGTAAGCTAAAATTTTTACTTTTTCTAAACAACGAGTCTGAGGTATTATCTTGAAAAAGTACTTATTTAAAAAAAATATATATATATATATAATTTTGCTACCACAGGTATGATACTATTTTTTCTTCTGGGAAAAAGTCTTATTTGTTTTATTTCGAATACATTTTTCAAGGTCAATATTATGAGCGTCTTTAAGCTTTTTTTTTTTTTTTTTTTTTGGCATAGTCTACAAAACAAACCATTGTTATACAATAACTTGCCTAATTACCCTAACCTGCATAGTTAACCTAATTTACCTAGTTAAATCTTCAAATATCACTTTAAGTGGTATAGAAGTGTCTTGAAGAATATCTAGTCAAATATTATTTACTGTAATCAGGGCAAAGATAAAATAAATCAGTTCTTAGAAATGAGTTATTAAAACTTTGATGTTTAAAAAAATGTGCTGAACAAATCTCTCCATTAAACAGAAATTGGTGGAAAAAAATAAAAAAGCGGGCTAATAAATCAGACTTCAACTGTATATAACACATAGTGTGATGTTGTAATATACAATGTATGTTTTTGTTGAAATGCATGATGTAATAATAGTAGAATAATACTGTATATAACATAATGCAATACTTTATTCCTTTGGTAGTAAAAAAAATATTTGTTTGCATATTGCTCCTTGATCCAGAAAACTATCATTTTAATCAAAGCCTAATGTGTCACATTTATTTGCAATGAACCAGTTGTCTAATTAAATCTATTCTAACTTATATCTTATTTCTACCTGTAAAAGTAGCAGAGGGTGGTAGTAAAAAACAGCTTGAACTCGAAACACTGTAGAGAAATCAAACTGATTGTCCAACAGACATATAGAAAGATAGTTTCTAATTGCTTGAAATTTAATGTGATATACACTAATGTTCAAAAAATTATTATTGTTAAAATATAAAAGCTTAATATTACTCATATTTTGCAAGAATTCTATTGTGTTTGATTTGCTCATAAATTAAGTAGATTTTATTTGATTTGAATTGTTTGAATAAATTATTCTTTATTTATTTAATTTGCCTATATTATTATTTCACATTATTCCAGTTTTTACTAAATATTTGATAAAATAAATGTAGCCTTGATAAACATAATTAAAACATAAAAAAAATACATTGAGCAGATCGCAAACCTTTGAACAGTAGTGTACATTTTGCCATTGTGAACACAGTGTTTTTAATGAAATGCTTTTTGTCTTGCCCTTTTTGAGTTCACCAAACCAAGATTTTCCGGATCCCACATTGCTGCAGCAAAGCCAAATCTTAGTGTGGCTAGAAGACCATCACAGGTTGACGTTCAGCCCAGTTCAGCAGTGTGTAGTGCTTCTACACCAAGCACGGCTGTAAGTATTGTCATAATCCACATAGCTTTCTGTGAGAATTTGGTATAAGCATTTGTTTTACGTTAATTCTTATTTTTATTAAGTACAGTCACATTAAATCTCAATAAAACATCTCTGTAGTATTCTTTTAGTGCATAAAAACATATATATTAAAAATAAGCACCATTCTTTAAACTTTTTGTTCTGCATAGAAGCGCTGTGACAAAATTTTACAGTTTAGCAGCAATCATTCATTCCCAATGGATTTTATACATTAATGTTCAAATAAAGTAATGGTTGCAAAAAATTCTGATTAGTTAATGTTACTTATAGATATATATTTACAAAATGCACTTTGTTATACTGCTTGTTTGTACTGACACAGGACCTTCAAGTTTCTGCCCCCGTCCTCACATCCACTACGGCAGTGACCAGTTCCACAGAGCCGTCCGGCATTGTCTCAGTAAGTAATTTCATATTTTCTGTCCAAAAAAAGGTAATTTGGTTTGCATATTTGCTGCCCCAGCTGAATTCACACAAAGTGGTTTTAAGACCAGCCAATTAAATTGACTTGATGTTAATTAACTAAGCTTGATATATGTATAAATGTTAACAAAATAAAGAGGGGAAAAAATAAAGCAAAGAATCACAAAAATTACGCCTTCTGCTGTTGATATTTTATGTTCACAGTAGTAAAAGAAAAGAAAATGGATGGAAAAGAAGTAGAAAGGAAAAAGGGAAATAACTGTATTGGAAATACTTTTGCTTCTTTAAAGAAAATGTTTATTGGTGAAATTCTATTAATGATTTTTGGAATTGAAAAACATAATAAGGTATTTAAAAACAATCACTTAAAATCAAAGGTATTTAGATTATAATCATGATATCATGTGAGGGTACTCACTCAAATATGTAAGGCGCATTTACATTACCAGACTAAAGGTTTTATCTATTTTCCTTCACAGACTGCACCTTCTGGGTCATTGTTGCAAGCTCCATCAGCTGTTCCACTTCCGCGCCTTTGGGCTGAAACCTTGCCACCAGAGGACCACAAGTGGATTGCCAGCAGGCTTTTTAAAATGGGGTCCAAAGGAAAGCCAGAGCTTCGAGACAACCTCCAGCTCTGGTATTACCCTCCACAGCCTGCACTTACATACAATCAGGCTCCAGCTCCAGACAGATTTTTCTGTCATTCACTTTTGCTGTGGATGCCATACAAGCTGTGGAGGGTCAAAGTCCTTTGCCCTAATCCTGCATGTGGACAGCATCAGCTGACAGGTGGAGGTCTGCACAAAAGGGCACGGCAGGTTCTGGACATCGACAGGATGTACAACATGGTTACAGAAACCCTCATCTGTACCAAGTGCAAAGCCTCGCATGTGTCCTGGAGTCAGACTGTTTTGCAGCAGCTGGATCTTGGCCATCGCTCAGAGTTTCGGGTCATTCTCACACAGAAGTGAGTAATTGAACACCTTTATTCCTCGTGCAGTTGTTAACCTATCATCACAGATATATGAAAATACTTTACATATATATATATATATATATATATATATATATATATATATATATATATATATATATATATATATATATGTTTATATTAATATTCTTCTGTTCCTAAGGTACGCCTGTGATATAAGAGTCATTCGCCTACTGCGTGAGCGTGGACTAGGCAACAGCCCCACAAGGGTCATCAAACAACTGAAGGAAAACCACAGTGAAGAGTGGCTCCAGCGTCTAGCCCGCTACACCACTCAGTGTGTGGATTTCCTCAGTGGACCTGGGGTGTTGCCGATCACCTTCCAGGAGCCCCCAGCACCTACAGTTGTGCCAAGCTGCAAGTGGCTCCTCACTGTCTACAGCCAGGACATCTTGACAAGGTTGAATGAAATCCATGCCAGGATAACATCGACCCATGGGTCCATCTTGAAGATGGATTCAACTAAAAAGGTTAGTGGATATTCATCAATTTATAATTTCTTTATTATATTCCAGCATTGGTAAAAACCCTTTGTGTAGTCTGCTTGATCTGACGATACACCATGGTTCTTCTCTTGTCTAATCTAGATCACAAAAAAGCTGGCCGGGACAGCAAAAGGAACAGGACTCTGGCTCACCTCTGTTGGCAATGAGTTTGGTCAGGTGCTGATAAGTGTGCTCACTGCCCAGGAAGGAGCAGGACTGGACAGGATGGTGGATGGGCTGGTCAGAAGATACCAGGAGGCTGGTGTGGATCCACCTGCTGTTTTGTATGTGGACTGTGGGTGCTGCACTGATGTGGGTGAGACCAAACTCAAAGCCAGGTTTAGAGGATGGCCGGAGTTGACTGTGAAATTGGACATCTGGCACTTTATGCGCAGGATTGCTGTGGGATGTACAACTGATGCTCATCAACTGTATCCCATCTTCATGTCACGGATCTCTGCGTGCATTTTTGAATGGGATGCGGCTGATGTTTCTTTGCTACGCCAAGCAAAGCGAGCACTGTTGATGTCCCAAGGTTGGCCTGCGTTGACAGATGCTGATGTCAACAAGCATCTCACCAGGGAGGAGCTGGCTCTCCATTGCCGGAGGAGGACCCGTGGGGAGGAGACTACCATCCTTCTACTTGAACAGCTTCTTACTGAGCTCATGAGCAACAAGGGCAATGACTCGCTGGGCGTTCCTCTTTTAGACAAGGAAAGGATGGGGCACATCTGGAGTGTCCAAAAAAAGCATATAAAATGCATTCAGGACCCCCCTGGTGTCGTGCTCTATACTGAAACGGGGAGCATAACCAAGGAAGGTGTTCTGCTACGGACCTACAAATGTGCCAGGGGCTCCACGTCTCTCGAGTCTTTTCATTTACACCTCAATCGTTTCATCCCAGGTATGATTCTGCACAAACATTGTGTAAAAACGCATTAAATGTCTTTGTGTGTTTGTTTTTTAATTAAGTCCTAAACATTGTTTTTAATATTTACAGGGTACAGCGCAAATAGTCTGAACTTTCAGATTTATTTGCTGGAGGGACTAAACAGGTGGAACCAGGACCGGGAGGCTGCTTCCTTGGCATCTGAACCATCAGCTTTACGCAGCTACACAGGAGAACTTGTTCACTGTGTAAACTGCAACTTTGAAAAGCTGTTTGGGAGAAAAGTGGTGCCCAACTTTTGTCCGCCTGCACGTTACACTGGTAAGAGATTTTGCTATTGTTAATAAACCTGCAATTTCTGTGTTCTCTCCGTCTACTGTATCCAGTTTGATACAGTAGGTCAATGTTCATGAGCTTTGTGCTGTGAAATCTTTGCTTGTCTTTAAATATTTGTAAGAACAAATGTATTGTTTCATGACTATTTCATGACTATTTACTGAAGTAAAGCAAGATACAAAGTTATCATTACATTAAAGCAAGATACAAAGTTATCATTACATGTCATTATCAAACATAATGCTACAAGCTTTGAGGGAAATTTATTTGTACATTTCTCTGTCTTCGTTGTATTTCCATTGCATTTCATTAGATGTTTTGTCCAGAATATTTATTATGTTTTGGATCTCTGATTAAAATGTATGTTTTTGTTTGTTTCTTCCTTGACGTTGAGCTTTTAAAACTACTTGCTACTTCAACACCCAATCAAACATGGCTCTTAAAATTTGTTTATTTATGTTTCATTTATTTTTTTCAGGTGAGCTCATTGGAGGGCAGTATCTGTTCCAGCAGACTGGTCAGGCACTGCAGAACATGAACCCAGACTGTGAGCAGACTGCTGAGCTCATTGAGGATCTCAATGTGGATGAGCGAGAAGAAGATGAGGGCTTCTGTGACATCAGTGAGGATCACACTATTGTTGATCCGGAGGCTGCTCTGTCACCATCCTCCTCCACATTGAGATCGGGTTCCTCCACTGCAGTCACCAGCAGTGTCGCTTCTTTGCCAGTCTCCACATGCCCTGCACTGGTCCCTGACCCACCTGCGCAGCCTGAAGAACCAATTTCACCTGTGCCCTTAGAGCCAGAAGAGGCTACGGAAGATGATGACGAAGACAATGATGATGACGACGATGATGATGGTGATGAAGAGACTGTAAGTCCCACTAATTTCTGTCTTTACAGTGATCTAGAATAATTTTAAAATAAAGTGTAAAGTCAAACACGCATCAAGTTTATTTCCGTAGTGCAGCTTCAACATGATAACAGAAACAATTATGGAATTATGCATTGAAAAATTGAATATGCTATTTTATTTTGTTGTGCTTTCATTAAGCTGTTGACTACCAAAATATTCCGGGCTTCCAGCATGTGGACAGGCTGGCTGAATATCTGGTTGAGCTTCGGACCCACAAAAGCCTCAGCCTCACCAACCAGGAGGCCAACGAGATCATTGGTCTTTGGCAAAGCCTGCATGACCAAGACAAGAAGCGGGTGGTGTATGCAGCTCGACACCAGAAGCGACTGCTGAGTGGGTGATTTAAAACACCCAAGAAGCCCACTCACACCCCTGGCGTGGAGAGCACTACCAGATGTGTGCTGGGTGCAAGCAGTGCTCCTGCTCAGTGGCCTGACTGTTGCCGTCTTGTGGAGACCATCTTTATTAGGCTTTGTACCATCCACCCTAGTCCCAAGCGAAAAGGCAAGGGAACCCTTTCAAGATGGTCTCTGATCCTGCAAGACTAAACTCCGCGGACACTGAGGAGCTGCAAGATCTCGGCTTGCTCCGGATGCCTACCCATCCTCCGACCCCCACCTCACCACCTCGCCCACTATGGAGGCGCTTCAAGCGGCGCGAGAGGAAGCAGAAGAGGGGTAAGCGCGGGGGTATCCGAACTAGGCTAGCGGCTAACCCCCACAAACCCGCTATCCCCTCCATCATCCTAGCGAACGTACGCTCGCTAGACAACAAACTGGACTACATCCGTCTACTTCGTTCATCACAGAGGACTGTAAAGGACTGTTGTGTTTTTGTGTTTACGGAAACTTGGCTCAACGACAACGTTCCGGACAGCGCCATTCAGCTCGACCAGCTAACATGCTACAGAGCAGACAGAGCTATCGTCGCGGGAGGTAAGACCCGCGGTGGCGGGCTCTGTGTTTACATCAATGAGTCATGGTGCCGCGATGCAGTTGTAGTCCGCAAACACTGCTCTCCACTGGTGGAGTTCATGATTATTAAGTGCCGTCCATTTTATCTACCGAGGGAATACACAGCCATTCTGCTTTTCGCTGTTTACATCCCTCCCAGCTCCAATGCAAACAACAGGAGTGAGGCACTAAATGACCTGTACCTGCACATTAGTGAGCAGCAGACAGGCCACCCCGATGCTTTTCTCATCCTGGCAGGGGACTTTAACCATGCAGACCTTAAGAGTGTGTTTCCAAAAATACAACAACACATAGACTTTCCAACACGGGGCAATAACACACTGGACTTTGTTTACACCACACAGAGAGGAGCTTACAAAGCCTTCCCCCTCCCCCACCTTGGTGCCTCAGACCACTTAACTGTCATGCTAATGCCTGCTTACAGACCGATCGTTAAAGTCACCAAACCGGTTTGCAAGGAGATACAAGTGTGGCCAGAAGGTTCTTCAGAGGCTTTACAAGACTGCTTCAATACCACAGACTGGGATATGTTTAAACAGGCTGCCACTTACAACAACACCACTGACCTCCAGGAGTATGCTGAGACTGTTACAGCCTACATAAACAAATGCACTGAGGATGTAACAGTCACCAAAACCATCACAGTCCGTCCCAATCAGAAGCCATGGCTAACAGGAGAGGTCTTCAACCTCCTGAAGGCTAGGAACACTGCCTTTAGAGCTGGAGATGAGGCGAGCCTAAAGTCAGCTAGAGCCAACCTTTCCCGTGGCATCAGAGAAGCTAAGAGACAGTACTCCAGAGGTATAGCCCATCGCTTTAATGACAGCAGGGACACACGGAGTCTGTGGAGAGGAATACAGTCCATCACAGACTACAAACCTCAACCACAGACATGTGACAGCACCATCCCCCTGCTGAACGAGCTAAACAAATTCTTCGCTCGTTTTGAGGGACAAAACAGCACCATTGCACAGAAGATGCCACCTCCCCCTGGTGACCAGGTGATGACTCTGTCTCCGGACAGTGTGAGGAGGTCTCTCAGCAGGATTAACGCACGCAAAGCTCCGGGCCCTGACAACATCCCAGGTCGTGTACTGAGAGACTGTGCATCAGAACTCACTAATGTCTTCACAGACATTTTTAACATCTCTCTAACCCAGGCTGTTGTCCCCACCTGTTTTAAAGCCACTACCATCATTCCGGTCCCAAAAAACTCATCTCCCTCCTGCTTTAATGACTACCGTCCTATTGCACTGACTCCTATCATCATGAAGTGCTTTGAACGGCTTGTTATGCAGCACATTAAGTCTGTCCTCCCCCCCTCCCTGGACCCATTTCAATTTGCTTATCGGCCCAACCGCTCGGCTGATGATGCCATCTCCACTGCACTTCACACAGCACTCACACATCTGGACAAAAAAGACTCCTGCGTCCGTATGCTGTTCATAGACTTCAGTTCAGCATTCAACACTATCATCCCCCAACAGCTCTCTCATAAACTGCTCCAGCTGGGGCTGAACACCTCTCTGTGTAACTGGCTGCTGGATTTTCTCACTGGAAGACCACAAGCAGTACGGGCCGGCAGTAACACATCCAGCACCATCACTTTAAACACTGGGGCCCCTCAGGGATGTGTTCTGAGCCCTATCCTCTTCACCCTGCTCACTCATGACTGTGCACCATCACACAACTCCAATCTGTTCATCAAGTTTGCGGATGACACAACTGTGGTGGGTCTCATCAACAAAAACGATGAGGAAAACTACAGAAGTGAGGTGAGCCGTCTGGCCGAGTGGTGCAGAGACAACAATCTCTTTTTGAATGTGGAGAAGACGAAAGAGATTGTTGTTGACTTCAGGAAAGAGCACACTCCCCATGCTCCCCTGACCATCAACGGTGCGACTGTGGAGCGTGTGAGCAGCACCAAGTTCCTGGGTGTACACATCACTGAGGATCTCTCCTGGACTAAAAACTCCACTGCACTGGCCAAAAAATCACAGCAGCGTCTCTACTTCCTCCGAAAACTCAAAAGAGCAAGAGCACCAGCCCCAATCATGTACACCTTCTACAGAGGCACTATTGAGAGCATCCTGACCAGCTGCATCACTGTGTGGTTTGGAACCTGCAATGCATCCTGCAGGAAAACACTTCAACGCATAGTGAGAACAGCTGAGAAGATCATTGGTGTCTCTCTCCCCTCCCTTCAGGACATCTACAGCACACGTCTTACCCGTAAAGCCCTCTGCATAACAGCAGATGCCACCCACCCAATGCACAGCTTCTTCAGTCTGCTGCCATCAGGGAGGAGACTGCGCAGTCTCCAGGCCAGGACCAACAGACTGAAAGACAGCTTCATTCATCAGGCTGTCAGGAAGCTGAACTCTCTCCCAGCTCTGCTCCCCGCTCCCTCCCCACGCACCTCCTCCCCTCGCACCTCTGGACTCTGACACACACACACACACACACACACACACACACACACACACACACACACACACACTCATCTGCACTGGTCACTTTATGCAGACACATATACTACCTCCCAATATGTCACTGTCACTTTATCACAATTATCATGTTTACAAGTTCTTTTTGCACTATACTGTTTTTTATCTGCACAACTCTGGTTTACTTTGCACTCATTGCTATATGCCCTTAATGTCACTGTATTGTTTACAATTTTTTATTACATATGTATATTTCTTAGACCACATTTATGTAATGTATATACTGTAAATTTTCTAAATTTTCTTTTTTTTCTTAAACTCTACAATTTTTTTATATATATATTTTATATTAATGTTAAGCACCTTGGGTCTGAGAGTAACGCAATTTCGATTCTCTGTATGTCTTGTACATGTGGCTGAATTGACAATAAAGCTGACTTTGACTTTGACTTTGACTACCGCAGGATTAGGCAACTCGTACTGGGCAACAGCTTGGTAATGGGAGGTACATCCATGCAGCTGGTTGAGGTAAACCAGAATACCCTGATTCAGTGGTTTAATAACAGACAGAAGAAGCAGGAGCTGTCTGTGTGGCTTCAGGGTATTCAGTTGCCTCAACACCTCCCAGAAGCCCAGGAGCCTCTCCCAGTTGCCAAAAGTCTTCGGAAAGAGCCAGACCAACCAGGAGAGCAGCACCAGTATGTGTTGCCAGAGAGCACAGCAGGTCAGGCAAGGCAGAGGCAGACATCTGTTGGACGACCCCCACTCAGACCTAAGGCACCAGTACAGACCCAGGTCATATTTACACCACCAGCACCTGGAGCATCGCTGCAGATGGTACCCAACATATACATCCCAGCTACACCAGGGTACCAGGGTATGCCGATGTTTCAGGGTGTACCAATGTTACAGGCTGTGCCAATGGTCCAGGGAATCCCTATGGCCCAGGGTATCCCGATGATGCAAGGAGTGCAGATGGCCCAGGGTATCCCAATGGTGCAGGGGATGCCACTCAGACAGCCACCACTTCAGCCAACAATGTCCAGTACCAGCTCACAGCCTGCCGCATCACCGTCCACATCTGGAGCCATTCCCAAAAGACCGTACCGTAGAACTGTTCAAGCGAACACTTGTAAAAAGTGTGGGCAGTTCAAAACAAATGCCACAGGCCATAGCCAACTCAGGGGCAGGGTGTACTGCCCACAGACTGAAACTTTAACTAAAGAAGAGTGGCTAGAGGAAATGAAAAGGACCAACCCAAAATAATGTGTTTGCTTGTTTGTGTATGTATATAGTGTAATAGTTCTTCAGTTTATTCAATTTCACTTGCTGTTAGTTTATATTTTTATTTAACATTTTCTTTAAATAGTGTATTTATTTTGTTGACATTTTATTTAACTTTTATATTATTTATGTGTGTGTGTGTGTGTGTGTGTGTATAGTGTTTACAGTTTATAACCATAATAATTCAATTTATTCTATTTCACTTGTTTTTTTGCACATTTTACTTTTTAATAATTTATTTTGTTAACATTTTATTTAACTTATTTATTATTTATATATGTGTGTGTATTTATATAGTTTATAACCATAATAGTTCTACAGTTTATTCTATTTCACTTGTTGTTGGTTTCTATTTTATTGCGCATTTTATTTAAATAGTGTATTTATTTTGTTAACATTTTATTTAATTTATTATTTATATGTGTGTGTGTGTGTGTGTGTGTGTGTGTGTACAGAGTGTATAAAGTTTACAACCATAATAGATCTTCAATTTATACTATTTCACTTGTTGGTTTCTATTTTATTTCACATTTTATAAAAATAATTTATTTTGTTAACATTTTATTTAACTGTTTATTATTTATGTGTATGTCTATAGTTTATACAGTTTATAACCATAATAGTTCTTAAATTGCCTTGTTTGATTCTGTTTTATTGCACTTTTTATTTAAAGTTTATTTATTTTGTTGACATTTTATTTAACTTATTTATTATTTATATGTGTGTGTATGTATAAAGTGTATACAGGTTACAACCGTAATAGTTAAATTTATTCTATTTCACTTATTGTTGGTTTCTAAATTTATTTAACATTTTATTTAATTTGTTAATTTTGTATTTATTCTGTTAATATTTAACATTTAATTTTTAAGAATTTTTATTCCATGTTCACTACTGTTTTGTTGACCATTGTTAAATAAATATTGCATTAATAAATGTCCTTGACTTTTAAGTCCACTTTGTGTCGGTTTCTGTTTGTATTTAACGTTTTATTAACATTGTTTATTTATATTGTTAATACTGTATTATTAATAACTAATTTATTATTTTTACATTTTCTACTCTATATTCATTACTGTTCTGTTGACAATTGTTAGATAAATAATGCATATATAAATAACTGACTACTTGACTTTTAATTCCATATACACTATGCACACACACATATATATATATATATATATATATATATATATATATATATATATATATATATGTATATATGTGTGTGTGTGTGTACACTATATACTCTATGACATTTCTATAGATCATTTGTACATCAAAATACAGAACAATAATAACCATAAGCATAACAATGCTACAACAACTACTAAATAGTGACACATTCAAGTTAGTATGCTTTATTTTTAATGAAAGAATGTCAAAAAACACAAGAATAAAGCGCTTAGGCATATTTTATTTACCTTGGAGCATTACACATTTAAACAGTTAGTTTATTGAGTAATAATTAACCAATAACAATAAAGCGTATTTAGCTGGATTCGAACCCCGGTCTTGGTGAGCACCTGCAATAGAAATCAATGTAACTCAAATTGCGTTGTTTTAACACAGAACAGTATCACTATGCGTGACGTAAAGCAGGTGCAGGGAAGGCGTGTCCGGGAAGCTTAGAATTCACCCTTTCCTTTCTTCGTTTCTTCCCCCTCTTCTTCCCTTTCTTTCTTCCCCCTTTTCTTCCCTTCTTCCCCTTCTTTGTTGGACGATTGTTCCCCAGCTTGAACGCAGCGCCTTAGACCGCTCGGCCATTCTGACATGCTTGCCTGACTTAAGCTGTCTCCTGAGAACCACTCCGCAGCACCGTGACATGGAAGCTGGTGTTTCCCAGTTTGCCCAGGTCCAACAATCTGCCTCGTTGGCGCAGTAGGCAGCGCGTCAGTCTCATAATCTGAAGGTCGTGAGTTCGAGCCTCACACGGGGCAAGGTGCTACTTTTTGGCACTTGGAAGCGCTTAGATGACTGGCCAGCATTTTTTATTCCCTTCCGTGTGGATCATGCTTCCCCGGGGCAAAAAAAGCTACAGCTCCTCTGGAGGCCAGGTGGTGTGAAGTTCCAACAACATTTCCTGAGTCTGAAGCAATGATGGTAAGATGCTCCCATTCCTATCACGGTGTCGCTTGACGTTCGGCGTGGATCTGTCAAATGTCATGAATTAACGTTGTGCGAGGATTTGACGAAAAGTCCTGCGAATCCCATTGCCTTAAAAATCAACGGCATCCCAGGACATTCCACTACATGGCATTCCAAGACAGTACTTTTGATCCCCTTTTGGTTCACTTGCATTAAAGCCCTTGTCCATTGTTTTGTTCACATGCTTTTCCGAACTTTCATGGACAATACCTTGATTGCAAACGCCTTAAAACCTACAGTCTAAAGAGCCCATTAAGGCTGCCAGGGACACTGCTACGCTGCATAAACTTTGGCACAACGAGATTGATGCGGTGCTTTGTCAGTGTTACTGTATCACTCGGACATGGTGCCAGAGAGTTAAAGACTTGAGCCTGAACGCGTAGCCAAAGATTAGGTTTGTCAGAAGTGGGATTCAACCCACGCCTCCAGAGGAGACTGCTACCTAAACGCAGCGCCTTAGACCGCTCGGCCATCCTGACATGCTTGCCTGACCTAAGCTGTCTCCTGGGAGCCACTCCGCAGCACCGTGACATGGAAGCTGGTGTTTCCAAGTTTGCCCACATCCAACAGTCTGCCTCGTTGGCGCAGTAGGCAGCGCGTCAGTCTCATAATCTGAAGGTCGTGAGTTCGAGCCTCACACGGGGCAAGGTGCTACCTTTTGGCACTTGGAAGCGCTTAGATGACTGGCCAGCATTTTTTATTCCCTTCCGTGTGGATCATGCTTCCCCGGGGCAAAAAAAGCTACAGCTCCTCTGGAGGCCTGGTGGTGTGAAGTTCCAACAACATTTCCTGAGTCTGAAGCAATGATGGTAAGATGCTCCCATTCCTATCACGGTGTCGCTTGACGTTCGGCGTGGATCTGTCAAATGTCATGAATTAACGTTGTGCGAGGATTTGACGAAAAGTCCTGCGAATCCCATTGCCTTAAAAATCAACGGCATCCCAGGACATTCCACTACATGGCATTCCAAGACAGTACTTTTGATCCCCTTTTGGTTCACTTGCATTAAAGCCCTCGTCCATTGTTTTGTTCACATGCTTTTCCGAGTTTTTGTGGACAATACCTTGATTGCAAACGCCTTAAAACCTACAGTCTAAAGAGCCCATTAAGGCTGCCAGGGACACTGCTACGCTGCATAAACTTTGGCACAACGAGATTGATGCGGTGCTTTGTCAGTTTTACTGTATCACTCGGACATGGTGCCAGAGAGTTAGACTTGAGCCTGAACGCGTAGCCAAAGATTAGGTTTGTCAGATGTGGGATTCAAACCCACGCCTCCAGAGGAGACTGCGACCTGAACGCAGCGCCTTATACCGCTCGGCCATCCTAACATGCTTGCCTGGACTAAGCTGTCTCCTGGGAGCCACTCCGCAGCACCGTGACATGGAAGCTGGTGTTTCCCGGTTTGCACAGGTCCAACAGTCTGCCTCGTTGGCGCAGTAGGCAGCGCGTCAGTCTCATAATCTGAAGGTCGTGAGTTCGAGCCTCACCCGGGGCAAGGTGCTACCTTTTGGCACTTGGAAGCGCTTAGATGACTGGCCAGCATTTTTTATTCCCTTCAGTGTGGATTATGCTTCCCCGGGGCAAAAAAAGCTACAGCTCCTCTGGAGGCCAGGTGGTGTGAAGTTCCAAGAACATTTCCTGAGTCTGAAGCAATGATGGTAAGATGCTCCCATTCCTATAACGGTGTCGCTTGACGTTCGGCGTGGATCTGTCAAATGTCATGAATTAACGTTGTGCGAGGATTTGACGAAAAGTCCTGCGAATCCCATTGCCTTAAAAATCAACGGCATCCCAGGACATTCCACTACATGGCATTCCAAGACAGTACTTTTGATCCCCTTTTGGTTCACTTGCATTAAAGCCCTCGTCCATTGTTTTGTTCACATGCTTTTCCGAGTTTTTGTGGACAATACCTTGATTGCAAATGCCTTAAAACCTACAGTCTAAAGAGCCTATTACGGCTGCCAGGGACATTGCTACGTGGATCTGTCAAATGTCATGAATTAACGTTGTGCGAGGATTTGACGAAAAGTCCTGCGAATCCCATTGCTTTAAAAATCAACGGCATCCCAGGACATTCCACTACATGGCATTCCAAGACAGTACTTTTGATCCCCTTTTGGTTCTCTTGCATTAAAGCCCTCGTTCATTGTTTTGTTCACATGCTTTTCCGAGTTTTTGTGGACAATACCTTGATTGCAAACGCCTTAAAACATACTGTCTAAAGAGCCCATTAAGGCTGCCATGGACACTGCTACGCTGCATAAATTTTTGCACAACGAGATTGATGCGGTGCTTTGTCAGTGTTACTGTATCACTCGGACATGGTGCCAGAGAGTTAAAGACTTGAGCCTGAACGTGTAGCCAAAGATTAGATTTGTCAGAAGTGGGATTCGAACCCACGCCTCCAGAGGAGACTGCGACCTGAACGCAGCGCCTTAGACCGCTCGGCCATCCTGACATGCTTGCCTGACTTAAGCTGTCTCCTGGGAGCCACTCCGCAGCACCGTGACATGGAAGCTGGTGTTTCCCAGTTTGCCCAAGTCCAACAGTCTGCCTCGTTGGCGCAGTAGGCAGCGCGTCAGTCTCATAATCTGAAGGTCGTGAGTTCGAGCCTCACACGGGGCAAGGTGCTACCTTTTGGCACTTGGAAGCGCTTAGATGACTGGCCAGCATTTTTTATTCCTTTCCGTGTGGATCATGCTTCCCCGGGGCAAAAAAAGCTACAGCTCCTCTGGAGGCCAGGTGGTGTGAAGTTCCAAGAACATTTCCTGAGTCTGAAGCAATGATGGTAAGATGCTCCCATTCCTATCACGGTGTCGCTTGACGTTCGGCGTGGATCTGTCAAATGTCATGAATTAACGTTGTGCGAGGATTTGACGAAAAGTCCTGCGAATCCCATTGCCTTAAAAATCAACGGCATCCCAGGACATTCCACTACATGGCATTCCAAGACAGTACTTTTGATCCCCTTTTGGTTCACTTGCATTAAAGCCCTCGTCCATTGTTTTGTTCACATGCTTTTCCGAGTTTTTGTGGACAATACCTTGATTGCAAACGCCTTAAAACCTACAGTCTAAAGAGCCCATTAAGGCTGCCAGGGACACTGCTACGCTGCATAAACTTTGGCACAACGAGATTGATGCGGTGCTTTGTCAGTTTTACTGTATCACTCGGACATGGTGCCAGAGAGTTAGACTTGAGCCTGAACGCGTAGCCAAAGATTAGGTTTGTCAGATGTGGGATTCAAACCCACGCCTCCAGAGGAGACTGCGACCTGAACGCAGCGCCTTATACCGCTCGGCCATCCTAACATGCTTGCCTGGACTAAGCTGTCTCCTGGGAGCCACTCCGCAGCACCGTGACATGGAAGCTGGTGTTTCCCGGTTTGCACAGGTCCAACAGTCTGCCTCGTTGGCGCAGTAGGCAGCGCGTCAGTCTCATAATCTGAAGGTCGTGAGTTCGAGCCTCACCCGGGGCAAGGTGCTACCTTTTGGCACTTGGAAGCGCTTAGATGACTGGCCAGCATTTTTTATTCCCTTCCGTGTGGATTATGCTTCCCCGGGGCAAAAAAAGCTACAGCTCCTCTGGAGGCCAGGTGGTGTGAAGTTCCAAGAACATTTCCTGAGTCTGAAGCAATGATGGTAAGATGCTCCCATTCCTATAACGGTGTCGCTTGACGTTCGGCGTGGATCTGTCAAATGTCATGAATTAACGTTGTGCGAGGATTTGACGAAAAGTCCTGCGAATCCCATTGCCTTAAAAATCAACTGCATCCCAGGACATTCCACTACATGGCATTCCAAGACAGTACTTTTGATCCCCTTTTGGTTCACTTGCATTAAAGCCCTCGTCCATTGTTTTGTTCACATGCTTTTCCGAGTTTTTGTGGACAATACCTTGATTGCAAATGCCTTAAAACCTACAGTCTAAAGAGCCTATTACGGCTGCCAGGGACATTGCTACGTGGATCTGTCAAATGTCATGAATTAACGTTGTGCGAGGATTTGACGAAAAGTCCTGCGAATCCCATTGCTTTAAAAATCAACGGCATCCCAGGACATTCCACTACATGGCATTCCAAGACAGTACTTTTGATCCCCTTTTGGTTCTCTTGCATTAAAGCCCTCGTTCATTGTTTTGTTCACATGCTTTTCCGAGTTTTTGTGGACAATACCTTGATTGCAAACGCCTTAAAACATACTGTCTAAAGAGCCCATTAAGGCTGCCATGGACACTGCTACGCTGCATAAATTTTTGCACAACGAGATTGATGCGGTGCTTTGTCAGTGTTACTGTATCACTCGGACATGGTGCCAGAGAGTTAAAGACTTGAGCCTGAACGTGTAGCCAAAGATTAGATTTGTCAGAAGTGGGATTCGAACCCACGCCTCCAGAGGAGACTGCGACCTGAACGCAGCGCCTTAGACCGCTCGGCCATCCTGACATGCTTGCCTGACTTAAGCTGTCTCCTGGGAGCCACTCCGCAGCACCGTGACATGGAAGCTGGTGTTTCCCAGTTTGCCCAAGTCCAACAGTCTGCCTCGTTGGCGCAGTAGGCAGCGCGTCAGTCTCATAATCTGAAGGTCGTGAGTTCGAGCCTCACACGGGGCAAGGTGCTACCTTTTGGCACTTGGAAGCGCTTAGATGACTGGCCAGCATTTTTTATTCCTTTCCGTGTGGATCATGCTTCCCCGGGGCAAAAAAAGCTACAGCTCCTCTGGAGGCCAGGTGGTGTGAAGTTCCAAGAACATTTCCTGAGTCTGAAGCAATGATGGTAAGATGCTCCCATTCCTATCACGGTGTCGCTTGACGTTCGGCGTGGATCTGTCAAATGTCATGAATTAACGTTGTGCGAGGATTTGACGAAAAGTCCTGCGAATCCCATTGCCTTAAAAATCAACGGCATCCCAGGACATTCCACTACATGGCATTCCAAGACAGTACTTTTGATCCCCTTTTGGTTCACTTGCATTAAAGCCCTTGTCCATTGTTTTGTTCACATGCTTTTCCGAACATTCATGGACAATACTTTGATCGCAAACGCCTTAAAACCTACAGTCTAAAGAGCCTATTAAGGTTGCCAGGGACACTGCTACGCTGCATAAACTTTGGCACAACGAGATTGATGCGGTGCTTTGTCAGTGTTACTGTATCACTCGGACATCGTGCCAGAGAGTTAAAGACTTGAACCTGAACGTGTAGCCAAAGATTAGGTTTGTCAGAAGTGGGATTTGACCCACACCTCCAGAGGAGACTGCGACCTGAACGCAGCGCCTTAGACCGCTCGGCCATCCTGACATGCTTGCCTGACCTAAGCTGTCTCCTGGGAGCCACTCCGCAGCACCGTGACATGGAAGCTGGTGTTTCCAAGTTTGCCCAGGTCCAATAGTCTGCCTCGTTGGTGCAGTAGGCAGCGCGTCAGTCTCATAATCTGAAGGTCGTGAGTTCGAGCCTCACACGGGGCAAGGTGCTACCTTTTGGCACTTGGAAGCGCTTAGATGACTGGCCAGCATTTTTTATTCCTTTCCGTGTGGATCATGCTTCCCCGGGGCAAAAAAAGCTACAGCTCCTCTGGAGGCCAGGTGGTGTGAAGTTCCAAGAACATTTCCTGAGTCTGAAGCAATGATGGTAAGATGCTCCCATTCCTATCACGGTGTCGCTTGACGTTCGGCGTGGATCTGTCAAATGTCATGAATTAACGTTGTGCGAGGATTTGACGAAAAGTCCTGCGAATCCCATTGCCTTAAAAATCAACGGCATCCCAGGACATTCCACTACATGGCATTCCAAGACAGTACTTTTGATCCCCTTTTGGTTCACTTGGATTAAAGCCCTCGTCCATTGTTTTGTTCACATGCTTTTCCGAGTTTTTGTGGACAATACCTTGATTGCAAACGCCTTAAAACCTACAGTCTAAAGAGCCTATTAAGGTTGCCAGGGACACTGCTACGCTGCATAAACTTTGGCACAACGAGATTGATGCGGTGCTTTGTCAGTATTACTGTATCACTCGGACATGGTGCCAGAGAGTTAAAGACTTGAGCCTGAATGCGTAGCCAAAGATTAGGTTTGTCAGAAGTGGGATTCAAACCCACGCCTCCAGAGGAGACTGCGACCTGAACGCAGTGCCTTAGACCGCTCGGCCATCCTGACATGCTTGCCTGACCTAAGCTGTCTCCTGGGAGCCACTCCGCAGCACCGTGACATGGAAGCTGGTGTTTCCCAGTTTGCCCAGGTCTAACAGTCTGCCTCGTTGGCGCAGTAGGCAGTGCATCAGTCTCATAATCTGAAGGTTGTGAGTTCGAGCCTCACACGGGGCAAGGTGCTACCTTTTGGCACTTGGAAGCACTTAGATGACTGGCCAGCATTTTTTATTCCTTTCCGTGTGGATAATGCTTCCCCGGGGCAAAAAAAGCTACAGCTCCTCTGGAGGCCAGGTGGGTGGAAGTTCCAAGAACATTTCCTGAGTCTGAAGCAATGATGGTAAGATGCTCCCATTCCTATCACGGTGTCGCTTGACGTTCGGCGTGGATCTGTCAAATGTCATGAATTAACGTTGTGCGAGGATTTGACGAAAAGTCCTGCGAATCCCATTGCCTTAAAAATCAACGGCATCCCAGGACATTCCACTACATGGCATTCCAAGACAGTACTTTTGATCCCCTTTTGGTTCACTTGCATTAAAGTCCTCGTCCATTGTTTTGTTCACATGCTTTTCCGAGTTTTTGTGGACAATACCTTGATTGCAAACGCCTTAAAATATACAGTCTAAAGAGCCCATTAAGGCTGCCATGGACACTGCTACGCTGCATAAATTTTTGCACAACGAGATTGATGCGGTGCTTTGTCAGTGTTACTGTATCACTCGGACATGGTGCCAGAGAGTTAAAGACTTGAGCCTGAACGTGTAGCCAAAGATTAGATTTGTCAGAAGTGGGATTCGAACCCACGCCTCCAGAGGAGACTGCGACCTGAACGCAGCGCCTTAGACCGCTCGGCCATCCTGACATGCTTGCCTGACTTAAGCTGTCTCCTGGGAGCCACTCCGCAGCACCGTGACATGGAAGCTGGTGTTTCCCAGTTTGCCCAGGTCCAACAGTCTGCCTCGTTGGCGCAGTAGGCAGCGCGTCAGTCTCATAATCTGAAGGTCGTGAGTTCGAGCCTCACACGGGGCAAGGTGCTACCTTTTGGCACTTGGAAGCGCTTAGATGACTGGCCAGCATTTTTTATTCCTTTCCGTGTGGATAATGCTTCCCCGGGGCAAAAAAAGCTACAGCTCCTCTGGAGGCCAGGTGGTGTGAAGTTCCAAGAACATTTCCTGAGTCTGAAGCAATGATGGTAAGATGCTCCCATTCCTATCACGGTGTCGCTTGACGTTCGGCGTGGATCTGTCAAATGTCATGATTTAACGTTGTGCGAGGATTTGACGAAAAGTCCTGCGAATCCCATTGCCTTAAAAATCAACGGCATCCCAGGACATTCCACTACATGGCATTCCAAGACAGTACTTTTGATCCCCTTTTGGTTCACTTGCATTAAAGCCCTCGTCCATTGTTTTGTTCACATGCTTTTCCGAGTTTTTGTGGACAATACCTTGATTGCAAACGCCTTAAAACCTACAGTCTAAAGAGCCTATTAAGGTTGCCAGGGACACTGCTACGCTGCATAAACTTTGGCACAACGAGATTGATGCGGTGCTTTGTCAGTATTACTGTATCACTCGGACATGGTGCCAGAGAGTTAAATACTTGAGCCTGAATGCGTAGCCAAAGATTAGGTTTGTCAGAAGTGGGATTCAAACCCACACCTCCAGAGGAGACTGCGACCTGAACACAGCGCCTTAGACCGCTCGGCCATCCTGACATGCTTGCCTGACTTAAGCTGTCTCCTGGGAGCCACTCCGCAGCACCGTGACATGGAAGCTGGTGTTTCCCAGTTTGCCCAGGTCTAACAGTCTGCCTCGTTGGCGCAGTAGGCAGTGCATCAGTCTCATAATCTGAAGGTCGTGAGTTCGAGCCTCACACGGGGCAAGGTGCTACCTTTTGGCACTTGGAAGCGCTTAGATGACTGGCCAGCATTTTTTATTCCTTTCCGTGTGGATAATGCTTCCCCGGGGCAAAAAAAGCTACAGCTCCTCTGGAGGCCAGGTGGTGTGAAGTTCCAAGAACATTTCCTGAGTCTGAAGCAATGATGGTAAGATGCTCCCATTCCTATCACGGTGTCGCTTGACGTTCGGCGTGGATCTGTCAAATGTCATGAATTAACGTTGTGCGAGGATTTGACGAAAAGTCCTGCGAATCCCATTGCCTTAAAAATCAACGGCATCCCAGGACATTCCACTACATGGCATTCCAAGACAGTACTTTTGATCCCCTTTTGGTTCACTTGCATTAAAGTCCTCGTCCATTGTTTTGTTCACATGCTTTTCCGAGTTTTTGTGGACAATACCTTGATTGCAAACGCCTTAAAACCTACAGTCTAAAGAGCCCATTAAGGCTGCCAGGGACACTGCTACGCTGCATAAACTTTGGCACAACGAGATTGATGCGGTGCTTTGTCAGTGTTACTGTATCACTCGGACATGGTGCCAGAGAGTTAAAGACTTGAGCCTGAACGCGTAGCCAAAGATTAGGTTTGTCAGAAGTGGGATTCGAACCCACGCCTCCAGAGGAGACTGCGACCTGAACGCAGCGCCTTTTTTTTTTTTTTTTTTTCTTTATTAAAAAATACATCATCAACAATTATGACATTTATACATACAAATAATTAAAAGATAAAATATTTAAAAATCTCCAGGTAAGAAAACTTCAAAACCAGTCCAAGTTTGTACAATATATGGCTTATTTTTTGTAATACATTTTTCAAAAATGTCCATCTTTTCATACATTTTGCAATAGTCATATATAACCATTATTTCCTCAGTCACAATCTGTTTGTACAACAAAACCAATGGAATTTCTTTTTTCTTTTGTTTCATAATATTTATTCTTTTCCATATTGTAAATCTTGCAAGAGTCAACATATAATTAAGAGCAAACTTATTTTTTGTTTTCCCATTAAAACCAAATAAAAACAGTGTATCCCATTCTTCTAAAATAATGTTTTCATCATACAGAAAATTACACACCATTGTTTTCAACATCTTCATAAAATCACTCAACTTTTTACAATTTAAAAATAGGTGTAACACGCCTTCCTTTTTTTCCAAACACACTTTACACAAATCATCTTGTGATACCCCAATCTTTTTAAAGATGATCTCTGTCATTATGCAGTTGTGTCTTAACATAAAATCAAAGTTTTCCAATGCTGGACTTTTTAAAATTGATCTTACATTTTTCCATATACTTGAAGTATCAAAGTTTTCAAATAACTTTTCCCAAAATTCTCTTGATTTAGGTTTTTTAAACACAGTATTACACAAACATGTATAAAACATCTTGATAGGACAATCATTGATACTAATTTTATCTTCATCCATTTTTAAAAAAACTTTTATTTTTCTATTTTCTGTTTCTTTTTCATTCTCTTCAATAGTTTTGATCCAGTGATCTGGTAATGCTAATTTTAACTTCTTGTATTGATCTTCAATTTTTTCTTTATCATCTACATCTTCTATTTCCTCCAGTGTATCTATTATTGCTTGAGTCAGTAAAAACCCAGGTTTTATTTCATATAAAATGTCTTTTACTTGTCTAAAACCCACTGCATACCAGTTCTTATAAAACATTTGCTTTTTGCTTTTATTGTTCTGATTTAAAAATAGGGGTTGCTGTAAATAAAGTTTTCTCCCTTCAATCTCAGTTTGTATATTATTATAAAAGCATTTCCATGTTCTCAACAACTCTTTATAAAACTCAGGAATATTTTCTATCATGCGGTCTTTAAATGCCATCCATAAGAAATCATCTCCTATTTGTCCACATTTATTAATAAAATAACTCATGATGCTTTTCCATGGAATATTGTCTTCATTTAAAAACTTTTTTAATGTTTTAATTCTCAGGCTTTTCATTCTTATCCATGGATCTATAAGTCCTAGTCCTCCCTCATCCACCTTTCCAATGATAGTGTTATATGCAATTTTAGATGGTTTATCATCCCATAAAAACTTTAAAATCATAGTTTTTATTTTCTTATACACCCACGTAGGTAGACTAACAACACTTAAAACATACCACATCTTAGATAGAAAAAGAGAATTTAGTACCAGTACTTTTCCTTTTAAAAACAATACTCTCTGTTTCCAAAAACATAATCTTTTTTCCATTTTATTTATAAGTTCATCCCAAATTATTTCTCTAGTTTTAATGTAGCGCCCCCTGCCCTCTTAGGCTTTGTCCTGACCTAAGCTCTATAGGGTGGAGCACCGGATTCCTACAGTTTAGCCTCTCGACTATTATTTCACTCCCCCTAATCAGATACCACTTTTAGAGAACTTCAATGAATAAGTAAGCAAAACAAATTAAGTTATAAACAAATAGAAATTTATTTATAAACAAAATAAAATAAAGATGAGTATAGATGTATTTGTTATTTATATAGGTGATATTATAGGTATAAATATAATTATAATGCTATTTATAATAAGATATGAATTATTAATACAACCTTATATCAATACACAATAGATAAAACACTAATTGCAAAGAGAAACAGTTATTAACCTTCAATAAACACACAGTATGAGTATCCAACAACTGGACCCCAATCACTTAAGCAATAAGCATTTTACACTTTTGTGACTTGATGCACTTTTTAGACGCTCCCTTACTAAAACTGTATATTCACTCTTGAATGATTTAGATTACTCACAATTATTTAGTGCATTCGTATCTCAGATTATAGAATCTCAAAGCAAATATTCTCCAAATATAAATGTAAAAATAACACCTTTTTCACTATTTTTTGTAAACGTTAACAGCAAATGAACACTTTTGCAACACTGAAATATTGAAAGTGGGCCCACTCTCACACACACACACATACAGTCTCACCCACCCTCGATGCAGGCCTGTTATGTTGCTCGGGTGCGTAGTGGCCTTTGAAACTGCAAAATGGCCTCTTCACTCTTACAAGAGCAAAAAGAAAACACTGTAAATGTACCTGGCGTTCCTGCAGCCGTCACGATCGTCGTCCGTTCCGCGCGATGTTGTCTGTCCCGCGATCGATGTCCCCCACCGCGAACCGTCAGTCCGATGCAGCGTCAGCACACAGCATGAACACTCCTGCCGATGCAATGAATCTGTCCTCCTGAACGAGCTTCACTCTCTTAACAGTTCACTCGCTAAAACACTGCGTCAGTCTAGTGTAGCATTGACTGCTAAAACACGAGGATATGGTCTCACACGAGCTTCAATGTCTTCAGCTCACAAACGGTCTCAATATACTCGCAATTATTACACTTAACGCATACACTATGGTTCTTAAACAACTTTAGCACACTTTAAATCAATGTAGACTGTATATAACTCACGATTTGCAGTTATAATACTCAAGTTTCTCTCAGAGACAAGCCTCTGCGGTCTCGTTCTCTCGATCTTCTCCTCAGCTCTCTCAATAAACCAATAATAGTTTATTCACCTATAAGAGAGGCGGGGACTAATTGGTATAGACCCAATCAGGTATTAACACACAAACTTGATAGCAAAAAGCACATTTTCACCCAAGTGCAAATCAACCAAACACTAAAATGTAGCGAACGAGTTACTTAAAGGGAAACATACCATATAACTCCTATAATAGTATGCATACTAAAATACACTTTCTTAACAGAATAGTGGTCTGTTAATATTCTCTGTCTATTAGATTACCATAATATGAAATATATAATTATAATCTCTGTATATTTCTATGTATAAAAATATAATATGCTCTGCTTTTAGGTGCAAGTGGGTTTAAGTAAGCTCTTTTTAATAAGGGCTACATCCTCCCCCTTCTAAACTTCTCATGCCCTCATGAGACATTTAAAATTGAATTACTGTTCTGACAATAGGGCCAGGGGCTGTAGGGACACACTGGGAACACTGAGCCATGGGGTGACACCAAACTGTGTTGCAGCTCTTTCGGGTCTTTGACAAATCTTCAATGTGTACTACCATCCCTCGGTGAACCATAGTTAATGGTTTATCAGTGGGTCGGCCCAAATCATCATAACTCAGTTTTATCACTGGTTTCACTTCTCTTGAAGACTTACGACACACAGCAGGTTCAGACCCCGGTTTGGGAACATTTCTGTGGTCATTGTCTCCTACACCTTGATCATACACAGCTTCAGCAGGCTGATTGAGAACCTCTCTCGCCTCTTCTTCCACTGTATCTTTTTTCGCTTCACACTCTGAATTCAGTTCTGGACCATATTCAGCAGGTATAATTTCAGGTTCCACAGCAATTTGAGGTGTTGGCAGAGTTCTCAGAGCAGGAATTAACTTTGGGTAGTAATAACAAAGGTTGTCATCCTCACTCTCAGATGTCTCATGGTTTTCATCTCTTACTTGCTCAACATTTTCAACTTTCTTTTCCTTTTGTACTCTTTTTCCTGATTGTGCTCTTGTTACAGGTGACTGTGTTGAGGGATTGAAGTCATTCGCCTTACTGAATCTCACATTCTCTCCAACAGGTAACAAGTGGTCTCGATGCATTGTCCTTATTGCTCCCATTCCACGCTCAGGCCTCAGTTTATAGACCGGTAAGTCCTTAAACTTCTCCACAACCACATATGGTAAGGAATTCCATCTGTCCTGGAGTTTGTTCTTTCCTTTTACAGCAAGATTTCGAATGAGCACTCTGTCTCCAACAGTCAACAGTTGAGGTTTCACTCTTGTGTCATAGAGCTTCTTGTTTCTTTGATGAGCCTTCAACGAAGTCTCAGCAGCCAGCTGATATGCTTGTTGCAGTTCAGCTTTCATTTTCTCAACGTATTGCAGATGAGTCACTCCTTTCTCACCAGCAGGTGAAATGCCAAAACATATGTCTATGGGCAGACGAGCCTCTCTTCCAAAAAGCAACTGATAAGGGGAGTAGCCTGTAGCCTCGTTTTTTGTACAATTATAAGCGTGTACAAGCTGAGTGATGTGTTGACTCCACTTACTTTTTTGGGCTGGCTCCAGAGTACCTAGCATTGACAGAAGGGTACGGTTAAAGCGTTCTGGCTGTGGGTCACCTTGTGGGTGGTAAGGTGTGGTCCGTGATTTGCGGATCCCCAACATTCCCAGAAGTTCCTGTATCAACCGGCTTTCAAAGTCTCTTCCTTGATCGGAATGAATGCGTGAGGGCAATCCGTAATGAACAAAAAACTTTTCTACCAACACTTTGGCAACTGTCACAGCTCGCTGGTCTTTAGTAGGAAATGCTTGTGCATAGCGGGTGAAGTGGTCAGTTATTACTAGCACATTAGCAATACCCTTACTATCAGGCTCAAGGGACAAGAAGTCGATACAAACCAAGTCTAGTGGACCACTGCTGGTAATGTGGCTTAATGGGGCAGACTTTTGAGGTAAGGTCTTGCGTGTAATACAACGACCACAATTTTTGATGTATTGCTCAATGTCACTGGTCATACGTGGCCAGTAAAAACGATCTCTCAGTAACTCTGTGGTCTTCTCTACTCCTAGGTGACCAGAATCATCATGCAGAGACCGCAGCACTGTTAAATGGTATTTCTCTGGCAACACTAGTTGAACTTTCTCTTTTCCACTTTGGTTTTTGGTGACTCTGTACAACAGATTATTTCGAATGACAAGTTTGGGACCTTGGCGTTGCAGGAGAGTGAGGGTAGGATCAGAACCTTTTATAGGGGTGAGTGGCTTGTTTCGTGCAACGTCTTGTTTTACTTTGCCAATAACAGGATCCTGTTCTTGTGACAATTTTAGGTCAGCATGAGTCAACTGTTCTAGGTGACAAACATCAAGCAACGCAGGACAAGAGTAAACAGCAGGGATGCTACCAGGTGAAACACCTAACTGGTCTATCAGTCTGGACTTTTCATCACTCCAAGACAAGTTGGACAACTGACAAATAGCTTTTACTCCAGACTGTGGAATTTCAGTCCAAGAGAAGGAAGTGGCAGGTTCCGCAGGATAACGCGACAGTACGTCAGCATCAATGTTGTGTTTGCCTGGCTTATACTGCAGGCTGAAGTTATATGTTGCCAAGGCTGCTAGCCATCTATGACCAGTTGCATTCAACTTTGCACTTGTCAGTACGTAAGTTAGAGGATTGTTATCAGTTCTCACAACAAATGGAACTCCGTACAGGTAATCGTGAAACTTGTCTACAACAGCCCACTTTAATGCAAGGAACTCTAGCTGGTGTATGTGATATCTCTGTTCTGAAGCACTCAACTTTCTGCTAGCAAAAGCAACTGGTCGAAGTCCATCAGAGTGTTCTTGATTCAGCACAGCACCAATGCCGCTCAGACTTGCATCAATGTGGAGTACGTATGGTAGGGATGGATCAGCAAAGGCAAGTACAGGTGCCTGAGTTAAACACTTAATTATCTCTTGAAAAGCTTGTTTACATGCGTTGTCCCAACGCTCACCAAATTGATCAGTCTCCTTGAAGTACTTCTTTCCGTCCACCTTACTCTTTCCTTTTGCAGGTGGGTAACCTTTCGTTAACTCTGTCAGAGGTCTTACAATGGAGGAGTAATTCTTAACGAAACGGCGATAAAATCCACAAAATCCAAGGAAAGATCTTAAAGATTTCAGGTCAGTAGGCTCTTTCCACTGAGTCACCGCAGCAACTTTCTCGGGGTCTGGAGCTATTCCTGCAGCAGAAACAATGTGTCCCACATACTTGACTTTTGGCTGACAGAACTGGCACTTGTCGATAGACACTTTCAGCCCCCATTCCTCCAGTCGGTCGAGGACTTTCATCAATCGCTTCTCATGCTCTTCCAGTGTGCTTCCAAAGACAATGAGGTCATCAAGATAGACAATCACTTGTAATAGATGCATATCTCCAACCACTTTCTCCATTAATCTTTGAAACGTCGCTGGGGCCCCAGTGATTCCTTGTGGCATACGTTGAAACTGGTAGAACCCCAGTGGGCAAATAAATGCAGTTTTTTCTTTGTCTTCCTCGGACATCGCAATTTGGTAATAGCCGCTCCGCAAATCCAAAACTGAAAACCATTTGCTTCCCGCTAGGCAGTCTAATGCGTCATCAATGCGAGGGGTGACATATTGATCGGGTGTAGTGCGACTGTTTAGAGTCCGGTAATCAATGCACATTCTCACAGCACCACTCTTTTTTCGCACTATTACTATAGGCGATGCATATGGGCTTCTGGACTCCTCAATGATACCAGCAGCTAGAAGATCTTTCAGATGCCTTCTGACATCATCGATATCGGCTGGGGGAATGCGCCTTGAACGCTCTCTGAATGGGTAAGGATCATGCAGTCTAATTTGATGGGTGACTCCTTTAGCCAAGCCAACATCCCATTCCTGTGTCGAAAACACATTCTTTCGCTCAGCCAGCTTCAAGCGTAATCTTTTCTCCCAAGCTGTAGGTAGGTTTGAATCACCAAAGTTAAACACGTCAGGATTAATCTGATCGTTAGACTCTGTAACTCCATGAGCAACAGTGACTGTATCTGTAGGGAATATTTGAGCAACTACAGTCCCTGGAGGAACTGAGAGTTCTTTGCTGGTCTCATTTTGAATCAAGATCCTGAAATTGTTTACATCAACAGCTGATGAAGAAAGAACGACAGGGGAAACAAGCAGTCCAGCAGGAAGGGAATCAACAGGAGAGGTTTCAATGAGAAAGATGTCTCTTCTCAAAGGTTTGTCAGACTCAATTTTGCAGGAAGCATATCGCTCACCTTGTGATGGGACATTAAGCATACCTGGGCCTTTCCATCTCACTAGGCCCTCAGGTTGGTCGACAGCAAAAGATGTGGTGTCCAGGTGTGTTTGAATTCTGAGTGAGTGGGCACTGCGTGTGATATTAGTACCTTCACCATTTGTCATTCGCTGGAAGAAACTAGCATTGGTTCCGATGATTAATGGAAACTGCTGTGGTCCTTTAGGGTCTGGACAGACTAAAGCAAGGATAGTGACTGTTTCTTCTGCACCAGTAAGAGCAACAGGGAATGTGACATCAACTACAATGTATCCTTTATAGGGATAATTGGATGAACTTAGGCCCCAGATGGATAGGCCAGAAAGAGGAAGTATGGGCACATTTGACAGGTGTTCAGAATACCAGGAGTTGAAAACAATAGTGACTTGAGACCCGCTGTCCCAAAGAGCATAGCATGGATGTCCTCCTACTTTCACTGCAATGGTAGACGCTGGTCCAACTAAACCCTTGGGAAGACCCTTTGACTCACAGCTGTGTATCTGGCTCTTTTTTGAAAAACAAGCTCTACCTTCAGCATGGCTGTTCGGATCACTCTTTGTTCCTTTAGCCCTTTTTAAGGAACGTACTAGCTTGTTGATAACAAGAGTGGCATTTTCAGGGGCTTTACATTTAGTTGCGATGTGTCCCTCTTCACCACATCGGTAACAAAAGTAGTCAGCTTTGGGTTTTGAAAGCTGGTGTCGCGATGAACTTGAAACAGGGGTTTGTGGTAACTGGGCATGGCTTGTTGAATTACTTTGACCAACACTCATTATAGCTAACTGTTGTTGTAACTGCTGTACTTGTTTTTTCAACACCTGAACCTCAGTCTCTTTGACTACTTCCTTTGAGTCTGTGGGGCTTAATTGGCGTGATTTCACTCTGTTCTCGATCATCATGGATGAAGCAATATTTGAACGATCAGTTTTTATCTGAGCCCTCAATTCTTGAATTTCTGCTTTAAGTTCATGTACAACAGTGGGACAAATGCTTTCCTCCTGCAAGTGTATGGGCTTTGCAGTAGCAGTTATCCTGCGTCGAGTGGCTTCTATCTCCTCAGCCTCACGAACCTCATTTAACAGACTCAGGAAAGTTGGTGGATTTTCTTTCCGCTCCCTTAATCGCAACTGCAATAGCATCATGTCAGATTCAACAGCTCCTCGAATCAATTGCTCTACTCTAGCTTTATCAGCATTAGCAGAAGTCAGTCCCCCTTTTTGGATGACTTTAGTCAGTGATTTCTCCATTCTTCTCAGAAAAGCAGAAAGTGACTCACCAGGACACTGTCTAAGAAGCCGAAAAGCAAAGTATAAGTCTTCTCCAGACTCAGAAGATCCAAAAGTACTTTCCAGAGCTTCCACATATTTCAACGCTTCAGCATCAGGACATGACATACGGACAGCTTTAATGATTTCCAGGGCTGGTCCCTTTAAACTTTCCACAATTCTTCTCCGTTTCTCCTTTTCAGAGCACTCACATTCAGATATCATCAACTTAGCTTGTTCAATCCAGTGATCCATAGTTTCTTCTCCTACAGGGGTTGGAACAATACCAGAGAAGGTACGTAAACGACGGTAGGCACTTCCATCACTCGATGGTCTTGCTGTTTTTTCAAGAATTTCACCCACTGCACGAATTATTGACTCAGGTGAACTGGGATTTGCACTCTGTGGAGAAAATAGAGCATGTACATCAGTCATAGACTTGCCTTCATCCTTCAGAAACTTGGAGAGCTTGTCAGCAAACTCTGCTGGAGCAACATGAGCTGATTCTCTTTCCGTGGCTAAGATAATCATCCAGGCTTCCTCACCATCTGTAGGATGCAATTCCTCAGGGCAATTAGTGGGATCTACAACTTCTCTGCATTCACACAGCACTAACAGAGTTGTCGGAGTGGCTCCACCTTTTGAGTCTCGAACCCGTACTCGTCCAAAAAGCTTCACACTCTCTGCCACTTTTTCAATGCAAGCAGTCTCAGTGTTTTGTGGTACTCCTGTCAGCAACAACGCATGAGCTGGGTCGATTACTGCTTCTCTGCACCACTCAAGAAGTTCACTCTGCAGTTGTGGGTCACTTCTGAAAGACATTTCTCAATAATAATCAGTTAGTTACAGGATGGTGTCAGTTTTTCCTCTTCAGTGTTCTTAACGTGTATTAAGGTGTTTAATTTACTCTTCTTAGTGTATCAGGAAAAGGTGAGAGTGTATCCCGGATGAGCCCCCAATTTGTGTAGCGCCCCCTGCCCTCTTAGGCTTTGTCCTGACCTAAGCTCTATAGGGTGGAGCACCGGATTCCTACAGTTTAGCCTCTCGACTATTATTTCACTCCCCCTAATCAGATACCACTTTTAGAGAACTTCAATGAATAAGTAAGCAAAACAAATTAAGTTATAAACAAATAGAAATTTATTTATAAACAAAATAAAATAAAGATGAGTATAGATGTATTTGTTATTTATATAGGTGATATTATAGGTATAAATATAATTATAATGCTATTTATAATAAGATATGAATTATTAATACAACCTTATATCAATACACAATAGATAAAACACTAATTGCAAAGAGAAACAGTTATTAACCTTCAATAAACACACAGTATGAGTATCCAACAACTGGACCCCAATCACTTAAGCAATAAGCATTTTACACTTTTGTGACTTGATGCACTTTTTAGACGCTCCCTTACTAAAACTGTATATTCACTCTTGAATGATTTAGATTACTCACAATTATTTAGTGCATTCGTATCTCAGATTATAGAATCTCAAAGCAAATATTCTCCAAATATAAATGTAAAAATAACACCTTTTTCACTATTTTTTGTAAACGTTAACAGCAAATGAACACTTTTGCAACACTGAAATATTGAAAGTGGGCCCACTCTCACACACACACACATACAGTCTCACCCACCCTCGATGCAGGCCTGTTATGTTGCTCGGGTGCGTAGTGGCCTTTGAAACTGCAAAATGGCCTCTTCACTCTTACAAGAGCAAAAAGAAAACACTGTAAATGTACCTGGCGTTCCTGCAGCCGTCACGATCGTCGTCCGTTCCGCGCGATGTTGTCTGTCCCGCGATCGATGTCCCCCACCGCGAACCGTCAGTCCGATGCAGCGTCAGCACACAGCATGAACACTCCTGCCGATGCAATGAATCTGTCCTCCTGAACGAGCTTCACTCTCTTAACAGTTCACTCGCTAAAACACTGCGTCAGTCTAGTGTAGCATTGACTGCTAAAACACGAGGATATGGTCTCACACGAGCTTCAATGTCTTCAGCTCACAAACGGTCTCAATATACTCGCAATTATTACACTTAACGCATACACTATGGTTCTTAAACAACTTTAGCACACTTTAAATCAATGTAGACTGTATATAACTCACGATTTGCAGTTATAATACTCAAGTTTCTCTCAGAGACAAGCCTCTGCGGTCTCGTTCTCTCGATCTTCTCCTCAGCTCTCTCAATAAACCAATAATAGTTTATTCACCTATAAGAGAGGCGGGGACTAATTGGTATAGACCCAATCAGGTATTAACACACAAACTTGATAGCAAAAAGCACATTTTCACCCAAGTGCAAATCAACCAAACACTAAAATGTAGCGAACGAGTTACTT